>NW_022589707.1:37844615-38030280 GCF_004348235.1 Phoca vitulina | reverse complement strand
GGGAGAAAAGGCGGCTGTGTGTGGGGGGGGGGTTGGTTCTGTGTCCCGCACCCCCCCTCCCCCGCACCAGCGGGGTTAAAAGAATTCTCTCTAGATACCCTCCCAAGTTCAGTGCTTTCTTTCTGGCCGTTTAAATCCAGTCTGCTGTTGGACCCTTCTGTGTTCTTCTTCTCTTCGTTTCTGATATCAGTCTATTTTCCCTCTCATTCCTTCGTGCAAGCCTCTCCAGCTCTCACTTGGACAATGGCAGTATCTTTTGGTTTCCCCACCAGCACTCTCCTTTCCAAGCCATCTCCTGTGCTCCTGCCAGATGCAGCCATGAAGACTGGGTGGGGCCTCTGTAGTCAGACTCTCATTTGCATCTGGGCTCCTCAGTTTCCTGGGTGCACGCTTGCATAGGTGACCTCCCTCCCGTAAGCATCACTTTCTTCTTCTGGAAAATGGAACTAATTATTGATCTAACACTAAAGAGTGAGGAGAAACTATATGTTTGGCACATGGTAATTGTCAAAAAAAATGTTAGCTGCTCTTTTTATTCTTGGTATTCGTGACTCTTCATAATCAAAGCCTACCATTTCTGCCCACACTTACGTGTTTCTGTCTTGCTTTACATAACCTGTGTGAGTCTACACTGCTCCCGTTTCTTGCAGAACACTTGGAAGTTCCCACCTTTACATCTAAACACGTGTAGGTTCTTTCACCCTGGTTCCTTATTTATCCATGGTGAGATCAGTCACTCATAACAAATATTATGGAAAATTTCATCTGTATCATTAAAAGAGAGAGAATAATGAAATGAACCCTCCTGGGCCCATCACCCAGTTTCAACAATGAGCCAAACACATGGCCAATCTTGTTTCAACTTTACCCCTGAATGGGCTATTTTAAAGCAGATGCCAGACATCATACCATTTCATCCATAAGTACTTCTGTGAGTATCTCTAAAAGATAAGTACTCTTTCAAAGTACAATACCATGTGCTTAAACCACATTGCTTTAGCCACAATACCATGATCAATCTAAAAAATGAACAGCTTTTCTTTACTATCAAGTGTCTAGTTAATGTTTAAATTTCCCCAATTGTCTCATAAATGTTTGTTAATTTGTTTTATAGTTGGTTATTCAGATCAGGATTCAAAGTCCACCCATTGAACTTTGTTGGTATATCTTTTTTTTTTTTTTAAGATTTTATTTATTTATTTATTTAACAGGGAGAGACACAGCGAGAGAGGGAACACAAGCAGGGGGAGTAGGAGAGGGAGAAGCAGGCTTCCCCGCAGGGCAGGGAGCCCAATGCGGGGCTCGATCCCAGGACTCTGGGATCATGACCTGAGCTGAAGGCAGACGCTTAACGACTGAGCCACCCAGGCGCCCCTGTTGATATATCTTTTAAATGTCTTTTAATCTATTCCCTTTTCTTTTCATGTAACTTATTTGTTAAAGAAATTGGGTTATTTGTCCTGTAGAATTTACCGCAGTCTGCTTTTTGCCAATTGCATTCCTATAGCATGGTTCAACACAGTCTTCTGTCTCCTATATTATCATTGGCAGTTGGGTCTACAAGCTTGATCAGATTCAGGTTTCAGATCTTGGGAAGAATATTTCACAGACCGTGTCAGCAACCATTTCCTAGCCACTGAGCCCTGGGCGCGGTTCTGGGTGTACGGGGGGTGAGGCATGTTTTCCATACATATCAGGTTGCAGAATCCTCCTCCAGGGTCCACCTCACTATATTTTCTTGTACATACATTTTTGCCAGGTGTTAGGTTTTTAGGTATGAATCTTCCTTTTCCCTTCTCTGTAGTGGTCTTTCCAAGGGAACCCTCCATGTGGAAATCAACTGCATGAACATCTAATTCTCTACCACCCTGACCTGACCATGCACAGACAGGTTTCCTGAGTGTTTACCCTGTACCAGGCACTGTGCTATGTCCTTAGCATGAATCATCTCACACGATTTCACAAGAACCTTATGAAGAAGGTATTTTACTATTTGCATTCTTGAGATGAGGAAACCGAGGGCAAGAGTTTCACAATTCCCCTGCAAAGGAACTTCTAAGTGATGCCCCAAATAACTGGGATGGTCTCCAGTGTTGAGTCCTTGCCTTTGGCAGTGATTCAGCCCTGTAGATAACCTGCTTCTTTTCCTCCTTTGAGAGAATCTGTGACTCTTCCTTGTGAAGTTGGGGTGCTGGTTACCTGAGTGTTAGCGGAATTTTGCTAATTCTAGGGGAAGTCATTGAGAGTGTAAACTCGGGTTTGAAATGCCTTGAGAGCTGCAGCTTAGAAGGGGCTGCAGTATAGTAGTTAGAGCAGGCTGTGGACTGGAATCCTAACTCTGCCACCTGGGCGCTGTGTGACGTTGGCCAAGTTACTAAACCTCTCTGTGCCTTAGTTGCCTCATAATAAAATGTGTATGCCAAATGCAAGTACTTAGAAAGGTGCCTAGCATATAGCAAGCGCTCAGTGAATGTTACCTGCTACTGTTGCTATTGTAGCCATTACCCAAAGTGTTTGAATAACTATCAGAAACAAATAAAAAGCTTAAAAACCTTATTTTGTATCCCGTGTTGTGAAAAGGCCACCTCCCTTTTCCTTTAACTAGTTATTTCTTTTCTTTCCCATAGAAGAATGAGAAGTACGGAGGTCTCCCCTCCTTCCCCCCCCCCCCCCCCCCCCCGCCACCCCCAACCACACACATTTTAATTAAGGTATCTTTTGAGAAGGAATACTTTAATCCAAAGTGATCACTTTGATACTCGAAGAGACACATTTGGAGGCTACTTGGCGAGGGGGAATTAAAGACGGAGAAGCTGAATAAATAGCAAGCAAAATGTTAATGTTTTGGCTTTGTGGTGTCTGCATCTGAGAGCACTCGGCGCAGATTTTTTGGCTGGCTCCAGCTGGAAGCTCCGGAGGCTCCTTTTGTGTGCGCGGAGCCCTGGCTGCGGAGCGCCGCGCGGCCCCTAGGGGTCAGTGTGGTGCAGGGATTGTCGGAATCCGCGCCGTTCTGGATGCGCGTGGGGAGCTGGCGCGGGGACCAGCGGCTTCCCGGAGCCCGCGGGCGGCAGGCAGGCCCGGGGAGGGGGGTGGGTGCGCAGTGCGCTGGCCCCCGGGCACCCCCCGCCTCTCGCCCGCTGCCCTGCCGGCAGCTGCCGCTCACACCCTGGTTCTCCTCCCTCCGAACAGGATTGTTTAGCCAGGATCAGAAGAGGTAGAATTGTTAACTTCATAAACGAATGGGGTTAGCCTCACTTCTTAATGGTAAAAAGAAAATAAAAGAAAGAAAAAAGAGATGGATATAGATGGCTTAATAATTTTCTGATAAACTCTCATTTTTGCTGGTGCTACATTCAATGTATTGCATCCAGAGCTATAAAATGTTAGAAGTGTGAGATGGCCAATACCCTTCCTGATAGCTGTTCATCTTACAAAGAAACAGGCCCAAGGAAGAAAAACAAACAAGCAGCCTGGATATCACACTGGAAGTCTGAGCTGAGGGTTATTTCTATTAGCCATAAGCTTATTCGTTATTTAAAAAAAAATGATGAGTGAAGATTAGTTTTAAAGGTCATGAACTGATAATAAAATTAGTTGTAAGGTGGTTAGCTGGCCAAATAGCGCCGTGGTTAAGCTGGTGGGCTTCAGAGAGACATTCTCTGTACAAATGGTGGGTGGGGCAGGAAAGTGATGGTTGTCACTGTGAGTTCCTAGGGCCTTAACCTCTCTTTGCCTCAGTTCTACTCTGTAAAATGAGCATAAGTTGAGAAGGTTCATTAAAAAGAAATCCTACAGAATAATTTGGTAAACACTCAGTGGATGTCAGCTGACATCAATTATTACAGTTAGCAGCACAACAAAGGAAATTTGTGAAGTTGGATGAGGGTGAGTACCCCGTATTTCATCTTGGGCAGCCCAATTTTAATCCTTCAGTTTGTCCTTCGCATGGTTCCCAGAGTGAAATTTAAACACGTTTTGTGAGTCCCTTCCCTTATCCCAATACAAAGAGCAGAAAGAACGAAGGTCCCTTGGGAATTTGGTGAAAGAGTCAGGGTTGGGGTGACAACTATTAGGGTGACAGGTCTTAGCAAGAATCTGTTCCAGGAGACATTTACAAGGATGAATTCCTGGCATTTAGTACCTTCCTCAAGTTCAAATTGCAGAAGAACAGGACCTTCTGGAGACTTTGGATATTTTATTTCTTGCTCTGTGGCTCAGCTGGCTGTGTGTTGTTTGAAGCTCAGGTCATCCAATCGCAACTTCCTAGAGGACAGAAACTCCATCCTACCTTGGCTTCATGTGGAGGGGATGCTTACTCCTCTGGACTATCTTCAATACCATTCTTTCTCTGCAGACACCCCCTACAAGACAAGTGGTAAGAAGGGCAACCCAACAATAGACCACTGCCTTTAGGCTCTTCTGGCTTCTTTCCATTGATTTTGTTGCATTGGTGGTGTTTGAAGATCTTGCCACGAACACTCTCCTCCCATTAGTAGTTAGTCTGCTCTCTGAGAAGAGCTGATATCGAATTCCCCTTTCACCTGGCAACTCTGGAGATATTTGGATTTCAGGAAGCTTTGTTGAAGGCCATGTTAAAATCAAGACGAATTATACCCATGGCATTCCTAATAATCAAATGTAATAACCAAGCACAGGAAATAAGGTCAGTGTATCACCGCTTGAGCTTCAGGGATTTGTTGCTTTCTTAGGCAAATTGTTACCCCTCTCAGTGGTACTGCCACTGAGATAAAATAGTACTATATTACTAGGTTGTTGTATGGAGAGCACAATACTCCATACAGACAGAGCATTTAGCATAATTTCTGGCACATAGTGTATGCTTTAAAATGCTAACTACTCTTTCTTGTTATTACTTTTATTTGGCCCGCTATGAACCCACTCAATTGGATTAGTATCCAATAAATTGTGCATTCATTCAATCAAGTCTGTTTTGATTTTTGAAATTAGTTTAACCAGTTTGGTGTTCTATAGCCAGAAACCGTGGTTGGCTCAATTTTTATCATATCAACCTTTTTTGTTTACTTGTTTGTTTTGTTTCTTTGCCTGGAAGAGACAAAGACCTGAGTGTGTTCCTTCTGAGCAGATGCATGTGTTTGTTTAAGCTGGTGGCACAGGGCTGGGAAGGGAACGAGGTAGTGTGGCCAAGAGAGAACCTTGTAAATACAGGTCAGGCCAATGCAAAGAAAGTTCGTTGGCTAAATCATTCGTGTCTCAGTGGTTTGTGAAAATGAAATGCACAGTTTTCTCCGTCTCTCAGCAAGGTAGTTTAAGCATATGGGAAATGGTCTAGCATGTTTCATGCAGTTGTATAAATTAATAAAATCTAAAATCCAGTACTGAATGAGGTGTGGTCACTTGCCTCTGTGTGGTTTGATCTGTGGAGTTTTCGTGTGTGAAGGTTTTTTGCTGCTTCAGTTGAATGCATGTCTCGGTAGCCTTGTCTGTCACAGGTGATAGTTCCAGGTAATTGTTAAGATCTACTGGTTGTGGAGCACCTGGGTGGCTCACTTGTTAAGCGTTTTTCTGCCTTTTGCTCAGGTCATGAACCTGGGATGGATCCCTGGGTCCTGGGATGGAGCCCCGCATAGGGCTCCCTGGTAGAGCTCCCTGGTTTCCTTGCCTCTCCTTCTCCCTCTACTGCTCCCCCTGCTTGTGCTCTCTCTCTCTCTCTCTCTGTCAAAAAAATAAATAAAATCTTAAAAAAAGAAATCTATTGGTTGTGACCATGCCATTGTCTTAGATTTTTCTAAATTGTCTCTATAGTCTTGATATTATTTAATCCTCAAAATATTCTTATGAGTTAGATATAATTATCCCAACTTCCTCAACAGGGTAAATAATTTGTTCAAGGTCACGCAGCTAGTAAGGGACACAGCAAGTTCTGTTCAGCTCCAACAGTTATTAACCTTTAACCATTGTGCATTATCAGCCCCTCCATGATATGCTTCTGTCTTTTAGGAGATCTCAGTGGCCTCTTCAGCTTATTTGGTAAGCTCTGAGAATGCCTTATAGAAGAAGGAGTAGCATATATGTTATTTTTTTAAAAAAATGAAAGGGCCACATAACTTCTTGTTTTAATCTCTGGGAGAAGTAGAACCGAAGGAGAAGTTGATTATAAATTATTCATGAACAGCCATTAATTACCTTCTTTGACTTTTGAAGTTTGATTCTTAGTTATTCAATTCAGAATTTATTAATTAATAATTTAATTAATTCAACAAATATTAATGAAGCACGTATCGTTTGTCTGGCACTGTCCGAAGTGCTGAGGAGCGGTACGACGCCAGAGGCTTTCTACAGAGTTGGATAGTGGCGTAAACTCAGTACTCACTTTCCAGAAAACTTAGACTCTAAGCGTCATTGCAACTTAGGTCCCTGGTGATTGCACTATTCTTTATCCTTCTAGTATAATTTATATGTAGCTACACTTACCCCTGAGCCCTGGCCTCTCCTCACTTCTTATAACCACTTAGTGAAACCCTACACATCCTTTGAGGGGCCAGGGCCCACCTTCCTCTTGACAGCTTCCCTGACCACAAGGCTGAAGGCTACAGGTTCTTCCTCCTCTAAACCTCACGTGTATGTAGTGTCTGTCACACTCTTTTGTCCCTTAAGAGCATGACTATTGGATTCTTATATTTCAAGGGTTCTTAACCTGAGGTGAGCCCACAATCACCCAGGGAATTTTATCAAAGTTCATGTGCCTGCCCTTCATCACACTGACTGTTTTCTGATTCAATATTTCTGGTGCTGGAGCTTAATTATTTATCATTTGAAATAGCTACTTGAGCGATTCTGAAAGCTGGAGCAGGTTAAGAATCCGTAGTCTTATATTGTCGTCAGGCAATATTACTGACTCCCTACATTTTATATTCAATTTTGCATGCCAAGTATATTATCCCCTCAGCTAGATTTAAGCACCTGGAAACATTGTGATTATAATTCTTTGTATTTTCCTAATTCCTAGCATGATGCTGAACAAATCCTCAACAGTTAATCACTGAATGAATCATCAATTAATGAGATTGATTCCATTTCCTCTTTCCTCACGACGTACTCAGAAAATTTCAGGAATGAATTATGCAGTCTGATACCTAAGTCTGATACGTTAGGGGCAAACTCTCTGGCCTCAGCCTGTGAGGTAAATATGAGGATGGTTCACTTACATGCTGGTATGCTTCCTTCCAGACATGGTAGAATCGTGCTTCCCCACACCCCTGAAGTTATTTGTGTGGCCACGTGACTCTGGTTCCAAGACTTGTGAGTAGAAGGGATGGTGTCTCTATGGGTACAGTTCCTCCTGGGTTCTGTTCTTCTGCCTGGGCAGCCAACAATCCTGCAGATATGGAGGCTCTAGCAAATTGGGTCCCATTGGGTCTCCCATGAGAGCAGACCCTCCAGCTGACCCATGTGGGATATGAAGCATGAGTAAGAAATAATGCCTTGTGGTGATTAAACCACACAAATTTGGGGGATTTTTGTTACTGTATTTTAATCTTTCCTGACTGACTCATCATGGGCCAAATCTATATTAAATTATTTGTCATATGCATTACATAAGACTTTCCAATTAAATAAAAAGTGTGAAGAGTTGAACTATTTCTGGGAAGGACAGTGGAAACAAAGCCAAAAACTAAAGCCTAGCATAGAAAGGTAATGAATTTGGGACTTTTGCTTATATGGACACTAAGATAATGTTTTTTTTTCCATATATGTGCTTATTAAAAAATCAACAGTTTTCTCACTGGGCTGGTAACAGAATGAAGGATTGTTTGGTTAGAGGGGGAGATGCCATCTTCAGTCCTCGAATGTGGAAGACTGGGAATTGGACAAAAGGCAATCATCCAATAGAGTTGGTACCTTGGTTACATCCTTAATTAGTGATCTGGGATCAGTTCTGCTCAATGAGATGGCTGTGTGACAGGTGTGTCACTTTTCAGGGTTTTGATACTTACTAAAAAGTACCAGTAAGGCAGTTCTGCTTTCTGTAACAACCAGTGATTTGTAAAAGGCTGTATTTCTTTAAACTCTCCCCAGTCATGGGTACATTCTTTTTCTCAGTGTTTGGTAATTTGATAGGTGAAAAACTATACCTTCCTTACTTTGCGTTTCTTTGGTGGATAGTGAGGTCATCGTACATTACTGTTGAATCTTTATTTCTTCTTTTGTGATTGGGTCTTGACTAGGGGAAATCTTTACGGAGGTGATGTCTCTCCCCACGTGAAAACACGACCCTCGGCCCCTCTGTTCAGCTCGGGGCCTCAGTACCATCCCCAGGTGCCCCTGCCAGCCTCTCGGTGTACAGGCTGACGGGAGGGCAGGGGATGCCAGCAGTGTAGCACCTCCTGGAATCCTCACCTCCCAGCCTTGATCCCTGAATGTCCCGCTCATCGGACTCCCAAAGCTCCGGGGTCTGATCCGTTTTCTGGAATGGCAAGGAAGGTTAGAGGGTGTAAGAATAGGGTGGCTCAGAAACCCAGAGGCTTTCTCTTTCAAAAATGTGCCTCTCCCCCCTTCTTTTCCTTTTCCAACCTCTCCCTTCCCCTCCTTTTTCTACCCTGGTGCACTAGCAGGGCTGCAGCCGCAGGGGAGACTGACCCCTTGCTTCCCTGGGAGCTTGCAGCAGCTTGTTCCATACCACACGTCCCTCTGCAGGGGTTGGCATCACTCACAAGCCCTCCTGACCTTGAGGAAGGCCACATTTCAAGGAAGCTATGGGACCTCCTCCTCCCCACCTCTCCACCCCACCCCTGCTCAGGCTACCTCCACCTGATCTTCTGTCACACTGACGTCTGTGTGATCTCTCGTTGTACTCATCTTCCCTTCCTCACCACGAGGTCCCATCACCTACAAAGCAGACGAAGATGCCCTGACTTGGCCTGTAAGGTCCTTGATCACCTAACCCACCAGTTGACCAGGACTATTGGCCATACCTGGAAGGATAGACTGAGGCCAGATTCTAATGGACTTTGAATTCCAGGCCAAGGAGCTCAGATGGAATCCTTTAGACAATAGAAAAACAGCGCAAGTGGGTGCCTTATGATCAGAGGTGTGCTTTATGGGGAGACCAGGTGACCCACTGCCCCCTGTTTTGTTTATAACACCTGATGAGAAGCAAGTGGTCACCTTCCTGCTTTGGAGTCAAACTCTCTGCTGAAAGAGGCACACAGATCGGTTGGTCTTTCTCACAAGTGCTGGAGGGCTGGTGGTGGGTGGTACGCTGACATTACCTTCGTCTTGTTAATAAGCACAAGGACAGTGGCCCAAGTGGTAAGAGCAGTGATTGGGCTTTCATAGCTCCAGAGGAACAAGAAACAGCCGGACCTTGCTGCCAAACCAGGAGAGAGGGCTTGGAGTAGTAGGCATTTGGTGACTCCCTAGAGATGGGGCTTAGGTTCAAAGGCAATGGGATTGCCTCCCAATCCATGATTGTTTTCTGTCTTTCCTGTGTATTCGTGATGGTTCTGGTGAGAAAGCACGTCCAAATTGGGTACTTTGAATATATGACCATGTACAAAGATGGAGCAGGGTAAAGGAAAATTCAAGTGCTTGCAGCACTCAGGGAGAGTTAGGACTCTATCAACCCTAGTCCACATGGGGTAAGAGGAGGGAGCAGTTACCAGAACCAGGAGCCAGAGAAGTTGTGTGGAACAGGATTCTTTACAGGAACTAGGACTTGGAGTTGAGGGACAGGTGACCCCGCTGCAATGAGGGATTTGGGGGAATATAAGTACCATGACTTAATTCTTCTTTCTCTGAGCTCTTTCTGATGCTCTTCAGTGGCCAAACCCAGCTGGAAACCAGAGGACAAGGGAGGCTGTTGAGTAGTCCATACAGCAAATCTCTTAAGGCAGAGCAAAGGGCAGAAGGGTAGAGGCAACGTCTGAAGGGCCAAGTGGAAGATATCCAGCATATGCTGACCCCCCACTATAGAGGAAGAAAAACTTTTCCTCTATCCTGTTAGCTTCAGAATGTGGGGAATTTGCAAATTAAACTGACAAAGGACAGATTAGCAAGAGAAAAGACGGATTTAATCACATACTTAAGGTAATTCACACAAAACTGTGGCAGTTAGAATTTGGGACTTATATACCATTTTAATAGGGGAAGGGAAAGGGAGAAGGGCACTTATGGGAAAACAAATGACTTTTGGAAGGTAAATGGGCCCTTGGGAGAAAAGATGGAAGACATGACAGTTTTAGGACAATGTCCCCTCTCCAGTGATAAGAGTCAATCTTCTCTGCTTGCAAAAAATTCCTGAGTAGAGGATTTATGACATTTGAGTTCTTTTGACTTCCTTCGAGGGACTCTGCTTTTCAGCAGATAAGGGACTTTAGGAACTCAAACACCTTCTTCTTAAAATAATTTTTATGATGCAGTGGCATATTCTGGACTCCTCTACCACCAAAGGTAGCAGGGTCTGTGAGGGACTGTAAGGAGACCAAAGTTTCCTATTTTCCTTTGCACAGAGAAATGACCAGGTGCCCCTCCTTCAAGGGTGTGCTGTCCTCACTAGTCTTAGGCTATTCTGCATTATGGCTGAAGGGCACCACATGCCATTTCTACATAGTCCATGGAATATGGCACATGGCCTTCCACTTGCTAGGAAGTCAATGTCCTATTTATCTGGGAATCTCAGGAAATTTTACAGCTTCTAGGCCAGGTTCTGGCTGGAGTAGAGAATTCCAGACCTCATTTTCCTCAGGGTTTGGGGAAAATGCAGAGCCCTTCTGCGTACTCAGGAGAAAATTCTAGGTACACTTACAAAAGTTTTTGGAATTCAAGAAGAAAGTGAACTTCCCAAGTGCATGTGCATGTGCATGTGTGTGGGTATGTGTGTGTTCTCCAGATGGGAGGAAGAGTAAAACAGTTAAAGTGATAGAATTTCCATTGTTAGATGCCTCTTATTTGTCTATGAAATACACATGAAGGAGCTATACTGAGCCATGAAGAGTGAAAACACTTGAGTGTTTTTCCACGTGTGAAAACGTTACCCTTTGAAAAATCCAAGCCCCTCCCTGGGCCACACATGTCGAATCCGGAGCTCAGCTGTTTAGGAGCTCCTCACCTGCGCCAACAGCAAAAACAAAAGCGGTCCGGCACAGACATTGTTTAAAATGGGTGCGTTAAAAATACCATCTTGACTTCACAGATTTCTGGAACTGTGAGGAGGCATCCTCATTTATGTACTCTGATGAAGGTAAGTCTGGGTGAAATGCACAAGCCAGTTAAAAGTGGTTCTCTAATTGGGTTATGCAACAGCAGCTTTAGAATCTCAATGCTTTAAATTTCAAAGAACCAGCAACTTCTCTGGGCCCAAAAGTGCAACCAGGAACAAGGCTTCAGGGCATCGAAAAGGGAAGGGGCTGGCAGCTCCATCAAGGTGTGATTTTGGTGGTGGCTTCCTCTGTAAGATGTCGTAGCAGGGCTGCTGTGAGGAAGCAGAGAGATCTGTTTATGGGTGGGGCTTTCCAAATGCTGAGGGAAAAGGAAGCTACCAGCATGTTGAAGGGAGGGATGTGAAGACTCCAGAAGAAGACCTCAATCTGGGGGTCTGTTCCCAGTTAAAGAAGTTGGTAACAGTCTTGGTTCAGGTTTATTTTAGAAACCAGGTGGGCTCTGCTCTAAAGCTGAACATGGCTCTTGCATAGTCAACTCCCAAAGACCTAAGTCAGCTTCAAGAACTTAGTCTTCCTTTTCAGAACGTATTCATTTTGTGCCCCCAGGCAAACATTTTACCAGAGACCCTTTTACCTCCTGCTAACTGCAATCTTAGCAACAAACACACCAGCCCACCAGCCATCTCCCCACTTGTTTGGCCCAAGGTTGGCCTGGCCAGATTCCATTCCAATGGCACAAGGCTAATAAGCTTGTCTAGGACTCACAGACCTTCTGAAATAGAAGACCATGGCTGTAAACACAGTGGTACATCTGGCTCCAAACCAACTCTCTGTTGGCTCCATTGTTTATTTCTCTTACTACTAGCTACTTTAGTCTCCCAACTGGCCTCCAAGGACTAGTTAGAGCTGTCAGTGTTTCTGAAGTTCCTGCCTTCAGAAGTGGTGGAGATTGGTGCTGAGGCAAGAGGGAAGAGGAAAGGTAAAGAAAGATAGCCAACGTGGTGACCCCGTAGGAAGATAACCTCTCGTATTTACTTCTGAAAAGTGGAACAGTTGGCAAACCACCCAGAAGTCAGGGAAAAGGATTATAAAAACAGAAGAAAGAGGAAAAATACTCAACATGTGTTGATTATGAATTTTAATTACTGAGTTATCTGTTCAGTCAAACAGACTGGGAAAGAAATGTGGGCAGGAAGAGCTCTATGAATGTTATAGATGATACAATTCTGTTTTTAGGAAATGCGCAATTAGACTGTGTCTATACAATCCAAAGTAAAAGCAGATGTATCCGTCATCAGACTATTTTGATTAATGGGGAAATTTGGAGCTTAAATTATCTGGTTCCGCCAGCTATGTTGATCAAATGAACTGGATCATTGCCAGATCTCCATTTCCCTCAGTGGGGTGTAGACACAACTTTTCGGGTGAGGCAGTTTCAGAGATAGGACTCATCGTGTGAAGCAGCAGAATCTAAGTGGGGAGGAAAAGGTGCCACAAAGCAAGTGATAATGATATTCTTACATTTGGATAACCGATATGAGAGGTCATAGACTTAGTTTACTTCCAAATCACACAATCACCTCAGCAGGCCTCGTAATCTCTGGTGTGGAAACGTGATCTTCATAATCTTCCTGAGAGATGGTTCTCCAATTCGGAATAAGGTCCTCATGTTATTGGTCTGTGATGAGAGGACTGAGTGACGGCACAGAAATAAAGGAGGAGATAAAAGGCCCTTCGATATGCAGGGTAGAACTCTCTCATGATAGCTCACTCCAGATAGGGGACTAGAGCCATAAAGATGGACCACTTCTGCCATCTTGTTGACTGGACAAAAGTTCTCTCTTGATATGATAGACCACATCATCTGCCTTCCAGAGTTCCCATGGAGCCACTCTGGTTTTTTTCCCTTCTCTAGTACATATTTGTTTGTTTGTTTATATAGGTTGGTCACTATAGACTATGAAGTTGGTGTATTCTCTTGCACACCAGGGCTGTTTTTAGGGCACAAGTCTTAAATGGCACCACTCTCTGAGAAAAGAGGATGATTTGAGTTATGGGGGATGCTGTTGAACCAAAAGATATCTTTTGAAATAAGGCCCTATTGGAACGTAGGTGCTTTAACATTAACTGACACATTAATAGACATCTCAGTCCATGATGTCTATTATTGAGATGAGATGTCTATTATTGCAAAACAAGAGAGACAAATTAAAAACAAAAAGGGATAGCCACAGTGGAAGTCATTAATGATCATGGCTGATGAGAAGTGGCTATGACAACCCAAATGTCCATTATGTATGAAAGGATGAACAAATTACAGTCAAGGCATACTATGGAATATCACTTTGACATAAAAAAGAATGAAGTGCTGATATTTGCTACAACAGAGATGAACTTCAAAAACATGGTAAGTGAAAGAAGCCAGACCCAAAATGTTACATAGTGTATGATTCCATTTATATGAAATATCCACAATAGGTAAGTCCACAGAGACAGGTCACATATTGGTGGTGCCAGGGAGTTGGGGGAGGGGAAATGGGGATTGACTACTTAATGAGTATGAGAAATGTTCTGGAACTAGATAGAGGTGGTGGTTGCACAACATTATGAATGTACTAAATGCTACTGAACTGTACACTTTAAAATGGTTAATTTTATGTTATGTAAATTTCACCTAAAAAAGTGGCTAGAAAGCAAACACATTTGAATCATGCTATTCCCACTCATTCCCTTTTCCTGATGAAGCGATACAGAGAGCTTAGGACCATTTTGGAGATGCTGCTTACAGCCAAACTAGGTCAGTGCTTTAAAGAACCTGAGAGACCATCTCCTCCCACCCTTCATTTTGTGGATGAGAAGTGATGTGGTAGTTTCACTGGAAGTTGGGAAGAGGGCCAGGTTGGTATCCAAGCTGCTTGATTCTTATGTCTGTGTCTAATATAGGAACTCACACTGTGTCCTAAGAGTAGGTGATATAATAGTCTGAGATACCCACTCAAAGTGGTGCAGAAAGTTTTGATAGCTTCTTTTCTGCTATGATTTGGACCAATGTATTAATAGGAATAGTAATAGCAATAATAAGAATAAACCAATAATAACATAAGTTTTGAACTCTTATTAGATTCGAGACACTGGGTGAAAGAAACACTTTCTACTCAATATCTCATTTAATTTGCCCCCAAGCCCTATGAAGTCAATGAGGAAAGTGAGATCCAGGAAGGGTAAATAAATTTCCTCCAGATATTAGTGGTAGAGTTGGGGTTGGAACTATCTCTAGGGCCTACAGTGCTCATAGCCAATACACTAGTGGTTTCTAAACTTTGTCTTGCACAAACTAATAAAATTCCCAGAAACCAACAGAAGGTAGTCATATTTTATTTTGCCAAGTATAAACATTGAGCAACAAATAATAAAGGAAACAAACCCTAGTATTTCCTACCATCATTATGTAATCAAATAAAAAAAAGTTTTCATCTTAAAAAGTAGAAGGGCCTAATCACAGAATAAAGAATGTCTTATAAAGTGGATCTGTTTAGTTTTATGATAAGTTCTTTAGCACAGTATGAGGAACAAGTACTGTGGGAATCTGAGCCACCTGTCTGTGCTCTTCAACTGTTCTTTTCAGACTTGCTTGGGCCTAGTCTTATGCAAACCATTTCCACTTGACAATGGGATGCTGCTGTGTACATCCATTTTTTCTGATTTGGTCAATCAAATAATACCCAGTGCATGATAGGTAACCACTTGATGTCCCATGGTCAGGTGTTTGGTCTCTACTAGGCTCAGTAACAAGTCTGAATCTGCCTTTCTAATGGAGAATCATTTTTGACAGAATGTGACATGGCTGTACTCCAGACCCAAAGGAGGTGTTCTGCCCTTCTTGTAGTGGGGCTTTCCAGAGACTCCACTGAGCATCCCTATCTGCCACAGATACTTCCAGCCCAGTTGGATATGATTGGTCATAAAGTCCAAGTGGCTAAGAAGTTTGAATAGCAGCCTGGCTTTAATCAAAACTGACAGCCTCACAGGGGATCCAGAAATTGGGTCATAGCAGCACACCTGTGTTGTTTCTAGAACCCAAAGAGACCCAGCAAACCTTATGCCTCTTTGTGGACAGTGGGTCAGTTAAAACATCTATCTCATACTTTAGAAGAAGTACCCTGCCATGGTCCCAGACTATTGTACCCTTGGAATCTTACCAATGTGGTAGACCCCTGAAATACTGTGGAGATATTTTCCCATACTCTGGCATGCATATGTCTTTCTAAGACATCTGGGGTTCTAGCTACTCCCTGTTCTCAAGATCCAGTTAGCATAATGTCATTGATGAACTGGACCAGTGTGATATTCTGTAGAATATCAAGGCATTCAAGATCCCTCTGGACTGTTTTATGACAGAGGGCAAGAGAGTGGGAAGAACCCTTATAAATTATACAATTGTCCCTTCCACTTAAAGGCGACCTATTCCTACTTATCTTTTCTGAACTCTTCCCTGGCTTATTGGGGGTAATTACATATGATGATTAAACACTGCCATATGGTTTCTACCACCCCAAGATTCCATTATTTCCATTGAAATCAGGAAGTTCAATGCCAGCTTCTCACCTCTACCTCCTAATAATACCACCTCAGGGACTTTCAAAGATGTGGGTGCTTCTTTTGCCAATGCATTTCTAAATGCCTTAAGAAAGCATCGTCCAGGTCTTCTTATGCAAATGGTTAGGGGATGATGATAATTTGAATGTTCATGATGGCAGCACATGTCATGAACTACTCTGTATTAGTCAAGATCCTGGTAAGAAACAGATGGCACACTTAAATGGGATAAAATTGAAGAGTTTAATAAAGGGAAGCAATCCTCACCTTTAGGCCTAAATGGACAAGAGGAGGAACTGTAACTAGAAACTGGAAAGTGCTACATCTATGGGAAAAGGAGGCCTGGCAAGAACCATGGCCTTAAGCAGGGAAATGCGGCCACTGCCAAAACCATATTCTGGCAGGGAAGGAAGGTGGCTCTCTCTTCCCCCACATTTCAGTTAAGGTCCTCACCAGGACCTTTTGGGATTTCCCTTTGGTCAAACCCAACTGGAAGCCAGAGATCAAGAGCTCCTAGTGTTCCTCTGTGGAGGTGAGCCTGCTGGACAGAGCAGAGTGGAGAGTGGATCTAGAGGGGCAAATGTAGAAGACCCAAAACTTAGGCTAAGGATTCTGCATTCTAGAGTCACTGAGAATTCATGGCAACTTTTTTTCTTCCAAGTTTTTATTTAAATTCTAGTTAGTTAACATACAGTGTAATATTTCAGTGTCAAGTTTCAGGTATAGAATTTAGTGATTCAACACTTACATATAACGATAAAACCCCCAGGGCTCATCACAACAAGTGCCCTCCTTAATCCCCATCACCTATTTCACCCATCTCCCTGCCCACCTCCCCTCTGATAACCATTAGTTGTTTCTCTGTCATTACAAGTTTATTTCCTGGTTTTCCTCTCTTTCTCCCCCATGTTCATTTGTTTTGTTTCTTAAATTCCACATATGAGTGAAATCATATGGTAATTTGTCTTTCTTCTCTGACTTTTTTCAGTTAGCATAGTACACTCTAGCTCCATCCACGACACTGCAAATGGCAAAATTTCATTTGTTTTGATGTTTTGATATATTTCCATTATATATATATATATATATATACACAACATCTTTATCTATTCATCAGTTGATGGACATTTGGGCTCTTTCCATAGTTTGGCTATTGTTGATAATGCTGCTCTAAACAATGGGGTGTATGCATCCCTTTGAATCAGTATTTTTCTATCCTTTGGGTAAATGCCTAGTAATGCAATTGCTGGATCATAGAGTAATTCTATTTTTTAACTTTTTGAGGAAACTCCATACTGTTTTCCAGAGTGGCTGCACTAGCCACACAGGGAAATTTGTATTTCTCTGATGATGAGTAATGTTGAGCATCTTTTCATGTGTCTGTTGGCCATCTGTATGTCTTCTTTGGAAAAATGTCTATTCATGTCTTCTGCCCATTTTTTAACTGGATTATTTGTTTTTTTGGGTGTTGAGTTTTATAGGTTTTTAATATATTTCAGATACTAACCCTTTATCAGATATGTCATTTGTAAATATCTTCTCCTATCCCGAAGGTTGCCTTTTAATTTTGTTGATTATTTCCTTTGCTGTGCAGAAGCCTTTTATTTTTTATTTTTTAAGATTTTATTTATTTATTTATTTTAGAGAGAGAGAGTGAGAGCCTAAGTGGGGGGAGGGACAGAGGGGGAGGTAAAGGGAGGGGGAAAGAATCTTAAGCAGACTCCACGCTAAATGTAGAGCCCCAAGCAGAGCTCCATCTCATGACCCTGAGATCATGACCTGAGCCGACACCAAGAGTTGGACGCTCAACTGAGTCACCCAGGTGCCCTGAAGCTTTTTATTTCGATGAAGTCCCAATAGTTTGTTTTTGCTTTAGTTTCCCTTGCTTCAAGAGACATGTAAGAAGTTGCTATGGCCAATGTCAAAGAGGTTACTGCATAGCAACTTCTTTGAGTTGAGACATAATATTTTTGAACTATGTTTCAGGGTCATGGTAGCATGCAAATTGAATTTTGGGTAGTTTTGAGAAGAAAGATCTGCTAGGAGTCCAACATTTGGAATGTTCATGACATTCAGGTGTTGCAATGAGAATGGAAAGGATGGGGAAGATGCCTGGAAAGAAAATATTTAGTGTACACAAGTCTTTTATGCCAATCAGGTGATAGAGAGTTGCTGTGTGAATGCTAGTGCTTCCCTCTGATGCTATATTAGTGAACCCAGTGAGGAGGCTGTGAGGACTGCACACAGCAGCAGATTGCCTCGGAGTTCTGCTTCTGAAGTTAGAAAGCCAAATGGATGTGAAGAGCATTCGGTCTATCCTCATTTCTATGCACATAGAGAGCTCATGTTCATATCAAAGGAAGTCAGTTGTGTATGTGAAGGAGAAATAATTTACTTTGGGGTCCTTATTTGTCAAACCACATCAGGATTTTCTTCTTGCTCATGAAAATAACAGAATTCAATTTAAAAGCTTTGACAGCATGTGATGAAATTTGATGCCAGGAGTGGTAGCAATAATAATAATAGCTAATATTTATTGAGTATTTAGAATGATCTAGGCAATGCCCTTTACCTTATTAACCACTGACAACAAACCTATGAGATGGTATTCTTTATCATTCCCATGTCTCAGATGAGGAAACAGAGACTTAGGAAAGTTAAATCTAAGCTCCCACAGTGAGGAAGAGACAAAGTTGGTTCTCTAAGGCAGAACTGGCCAGCTCTGAAGGCTGTACTCTTTTTTTTTTTATAGTTATCTCATTTATTTTTTTTAATTTTTATTGTTATGTTAATCACCATACATTACATCATTAGTTTTAGATGTAGTGTTCCATGATTCGTTGTTTGTGCATAACACCCAGTGCTCCATGCAGAACGTGCCCTCCTTAATACCCATCACCAGGCTAACCCATCCTCCCACCCCCCTCCCCTCTAGAACCCTCAGTTTGTTTTTCAGAGTCCATCGTCTCTCATGGTTCGTCTCCCCCTCCAATATCCCCCCCTTCATTCTTCCCCTCCTGCTATCTTCTTTCTTTTTCTTTTATTTTTTTTTCTTAACATATATTGCATTATTTGTTTCAGAGGTGCAGATCTGAGATTCAACAGTCTTGCACAATTCACAGCACTCACCAGAGCACATACCCTCCCCAGTGTCCCTCACCCAGTACCCCCATCCCTCTCACCCCACCCCCCACTCCAGCAACCCTCAGTTTGTTTCCTGAGGTTAAGAATTCCTCATATCAGTGAGGTCATATGATACATGTCTTTCTCTGTTTGACTTATTTCGCTCAGCATAATACCCTCCAGTTCCATCCACATCGTTGCAAATGGCAAGATCTCATTCCTTTTGATGGCTGCATAATATCCCATTGTATATATATACCACCTCTTCTTTATCCATTCATCTGTCGATGGACATCTTGGCTCTTTCCACGGTTTGGCTATTGTGGACATTGCTGCTATAAACATCGGGGTGCACGTACCCCTTCGGATCCCTACATTTGTTATCTTTGGGGTAAATACCCAGTAGTGCAATTGCTGGGTCGTATGGTAGCTCTATTTTCAACTTTTTGAGGAACCTCCATACTGTTTTCCAGAGTGGCTGCACCAGCTTGCATTCCCACCAAAGTGTAGGAGGGTTCCCCTTTCTCCGCATCCCCGCCAACATCTGTCATTTCCTGACTTGTTAATTTTAGCCATTCTGACTGGTGTGAGGTGGTATCTCATTGAGGTTTTGATTTGGATTTCCCTGATGCCGAGCGATGTTGAGCACTTTTTCACATGTCTGTTGGCCATTTGGATGTCTTCTTTGGAAAAATATCTGTTCATGTCTTCTGCCCATTTCTTGATTGGATTCTTTGTTCTTTGGGTGTTGAGTTTGATAAGTTCTTTATAGATTTTGGATACTAGCCCTTTATCTGATATGTCATTTGCAAATATCTTCTCCCATTCTGTTGGTTGTCTTTTGGTTTTGTTGACTGTTTCTTTTGCTGTGCAAAAGCTTTTTATCTTGATGAAGTCCCAATAGTTCATTTTTGCCCTTGCTTCCCTTGCCTTTGGCGATGTTTCTAGGAAGAAGTTGCTGCGGCTGAGGTCGAAGAGGTTGCTGCCTGTGTTCTCCTTTAGGATTTTGATGGACTCCTGTCTCACATTGAGGTCTTTCAACCATTTGGAGTCTATTTTTGTGTGTGGTGTAAGGAAATGGTCCAGTTTCATTCTTCTGCATGTGGCTGTCCAATTTTCCCAACACCATTTGTTGAAGAGACTGTCTTTTTTCCATTGGACATTCTTTCCTGCTTTGTCAAAGATGAGTTGACCATAGAGTTGAGGGTCCATTTCTGGGCTCTCTATTCTGTTCCATTGATCTATGTGTCTGTTTTTGTGCCAGTACCATACTGTCTTGATGATGACAGCTTTGTAATAGAGCTGGAAGTCCGGAATTGTGATGCCACAAGCTTTGCTTTTCTTTTTCAACATTCCTTTGGCTATTCGGGGTCTTTTCTGTTTCCATACAAATTTTAGGATTAGTTGTTCCATTTCTTTGAAAAAAGTGGATGGTATTTTGATAGGGATTGCATTGAATGATTGCTCTAGGTAGCATTGACATCTTCACAATATTTGTTCTTCCAATCCATGAGAATGGAACATTTTTCCATTTCTTTGTGTCTTCCTCAATTTCTTTCATGAGTATTTTATAGTTTTCTGAGTACAGATCCTTTGCCTCTTTGGTTAGATTTATTCCTAGGTATCTGATGGTTTTGGGTGCAATTGTAAATGGGATCGACTCCTTAATTTCTCTTTCTTTTGTCTTGTTGTTGGTGTATAGGAATGCCACTGATTTCTGTGCATTGATTTTATATCCTGCCACTTTACTGAATTCCTGTATGAGTTCTAGCAGTTTTGGGGTGGGGTCTTTTGGGTTTTTCACATAAAGTATCATATCATCTGCAAAGAGTGAGAGTTTGACTTCTTCTTTGCCGATTTGGATGCCTTTTGAAGGCTGTACTCTTTTTTTTTAAATTTTTTTTATTTTTAAAGATTTTATTTATTTATTTGAGAGAGAGAGACTGAGAGAGAGAGCACATGAGAGGGGGGAGGGTCGGGAGGGTCAGAGGGAGAAGCAGACTCCCTGCCGAGCAGGGAGCCTGATGTGGGACTCGATCCAGGGACTCCAGGATCATGACCTGAGCCGAAGGCAGTCGCTTAACCAACTGAGCCACCCAGGCGCCCTGAAGGCTGTACTCTTAATAACTTTTATTCTCTATGAAATCTTGATAAAATTTACCCTGATGATTATCTATTGCCTTTTAATTATGTATGCTTGTGCAGGTGTGTACTCAGTACATTTAAAACTTTGACTATCCAATGCTGCCATTAAACTCAGGTTTTAAAAAATTAATAATTAATATAATTAATTTTCTGTGGGATGAGAAATTGACCAGGCTCTGTCTGAGTTATTTGTCATAGTGAACAAAATAATTATTGCTGATATTAACCAAGCACTTACTTTGGACCAGGCACTGTTTTAAGTGCTTTACATATACTATCTCATTTTATCCTCACAACAAATTCTAGGAGAGAAATACTAATAGGGTCTTCTGAGATTTAGCAATAATTAACAAGGTGGAAAAATTGTCTTCAGATGGAAAGACTGTATTAACACTTATTTTAATATTTTCACATAAAATGACTCTTTGAAAGCAGAATTTTGTCAGGACCAGTTAATTACCCATTCATACTTTCAGGTTCATTCATTCATTCATTCATTCAAAAAATACTGCCGGCTAATATTTGTGAAGTTCTCTTCTCCATAATGGGTCTATTCTCAGTAATGGGACACACTCACAGATAAGACAGCCTCTGCTTTGGAGATGCCTCCTTCTTAGCAGGGGAAGAACTGAGGCCCATCTACGTGCCACCAACATTCCCAGTCCTGGTGAAAAGTGAGTGAAAGAACCTGGATGAATCCAATCTTGATCAAGGAAGAAATACAATAACATTTTCTTAATATTTAAGATTGAATTGTTAATTGAGTTTTGGTTGATAACACTGCACTCTGAGTATGTGGCGTTGTCCTAATTAAGTACAGGATTTTGCCCCTCCCGACCTCTAGCTCTAATCAAATTCCTGCTTTCCTGCCCCACTCAGAGGTCCAGAAAATGAACCCCATTCAAATGTGATCTTTAATGGGACTATTTTTACTAGAAAGAAGTTACCTTTCTTTGAGAAGAAAATCATATTATTATATACCAATGTCTATTCTACCATTTAATATGAGAACTACACATAATGCTTTAAACAATCTTCGGGGAGCAGTAAATGCCATTGAGTCACCCCCATGAGCAAGGACCATTAGGTAACATTATGAAAATACTTCTGTTGTTTTCCTCCTTTATGAAGAAAGAGAAAGAAGTGAAAATCTCTTCTATACATTGGATTAACATATTTTAGTACTCAATGTGGAGCGGAGCAGTGGGACCCATCATATTGATCATAAAATGTCAATCCCCAGGAAGAGTTTAGCTTGGAGTTTAACTTGCTAGATCTGTAGTGTACACTGCAAACCATTTGTGCAAACCATTGCTTCGATACAGCATCACACTTATCCAGGGAGAAGAAATCACATTTTGCCAGAGAACAGGTTTTCCATCTGATTTGTGCCCAGAACATGTAAAAAACATAGCAGATTGTATGCTGCATTGACTAGGGGACATACATATGCATTTAAATCACTTATATTTTACTTTTTTTATGAGGCATTGGTGAATTGTATTCCTTTTGCATTTGTAATTAGAAGGCGGAACAGATGTGATGGCTTTGTTTAAAGGGATATGTCCATTAAAATAACCTATACTACCAAGTAATTGTTTCCTTTTGCAAGGGAATCTGTCCATTGTGATACCATTTTTGAGCCATTTAAATAGATGATGGAGAAAAACATGGCGTCTTCAGGAAATGTTGATTGATTATGGAAGCCAGAAATTTTTATGATGAGGTTCAACTATTTTTATAAATTTGTTGTTTTTATTTTCTTCTTTTTATCTGGAGATGTGACATCATCAAAGAAACATTCATTCTTTCCAACCTCAGTTTTTGTCCTCAAACTGAGATGAATTATCAAACCTATCTGTATTTCAAAAAACACCAAGACTTTTTATTTTAACAAGCTGTGGTACAGTAAAACTAAATATTCAACCAGCACACACTTGGTGATCAAATATAGTTGATATTAGCCTTGGCTCTTTGTTTGAACCTAAATAAAATGTGGATTTTTATTTTGATCAATAACAGCTTTCTGGAGACCTGCAGTTATGCTTGATTTAGACAGACTGTGACAGCCCATGCAGTAGCCGGCAGACAATTCTTTAATATATGAACTCGACTGACCCAATTACCCACCTCCCACCCCCAATGCAAATAGCATCTCCAGCAAACCTTTTTGCCATTTTATTCTTGTAACGTCAATGCACTTATGAGAAAAATTTAACTTAAGCTTTGTAGAACAGATGCATATTAATTTCTTGTACTACTATAATTAAACACCTCTGTCTTGAAGTCACAAATCCTGGTAGACATCCTTGAGTTCAAAGTTGCCATTTTTTAAAAAGGGAAATTAAAATCAGAAACATGGTATGGTCTGTACACAGCTGGAAAAGATAGTATGGTTTCACACAAATTCCATTTAGGATATATTATTGTCAAAAGTAGCTATTCTTTGTTGATATAAAACATTCAGAAAGGCTTCATAGGGAAGAAATGTTGGTATCAATCGTGTTATGATGATTATGATGTTCAATCTAATAACTTGTACTTTCATCTAGATGAAGGCTGCTGTGAGCCCTATGGACACCAGTATTATGCCCTATGAGGCAGGTGGAGAGAAAATCCTTTCAGACTCCTATAACCAGATCCTGGAGATGGTCAGCATGGTTATATAATTGAACACTAGCAAATGTCTTTTGAGGCTTGCTTCTCTTGGCTTGGTGGTTTTGTTGGGGGAAATTTTTTTCCTCAACCCTCTTAGAGTCCTTGGCTGGGTCTGAAAATGAAATTGATAAGGACAGATTAACAGAAGAAAAGCCTACAAATTTATTAAATACAAGTTTTATGTGACACAGGATCCTTCATAAGGAAATGAAGACCCAAAGAAAGAGTTGGGCCTGAGTATATTTATGCTAGGTTCAATCAAGAGTGGGCAGCCATGTAGGAATATAGGTTAAGGAGTATAAGGGGAGTTAGTAAGCTGGGGGAAACTTAGCAAGGCCCATTTGTTAGGACGGTGTCCCTTTGTTTTCAATGAGGAGGTACTTCTTTCGTCCAGGTGTAGAGAGGGCTCCTTTCCCATGAAGGTTTTATGACCTGTTTCAGGGGAGAAGGGAGGGGGAGACCAAAGTGACTTTCCTGCATCTGCTGCTTTCTCAGATTCCTTCAGCTTAAAATATTCAATATGCCAAGGTGCCAGATTTTGGGGTGGCATATCCCGAACCCCATCGGTTTGGATTTATTGTAAAACAGAACAGCTAGCTTTTTGGTTTTGCTGTTGAGATTTATCTCCATTCCATGTTTTCCTTGTTATACTCAGTCATGGCCCTGGTTTTCTTTTTCTGTAACAAACTTATTGAATTTACACTGTTGATTGTAGCTTGCATATCTTATTTGGAAAGAGATACATAGACACACAGGTCAATGATTGTGAATTGATTTGACCAAACAAACAAAACCTTTAATTTTTTACTAATCATTGATTTTCAATTTGCAGAAGAGAAATACTGAGAAATTTTCTTTAGCTGCATTATATAATCCATGTTTCCTATAAATCCATATTTTATAACTGCTTTAAAGGTTTATTCAAAATGCCAATAAAGTAGTTGTTGGCAAATGATTGATAGATACTATTAGCAAAGATGTTACAATAGCAATAATAAACTCAACTTATTAAATTGACATTCCATTGGTTAGTTAATTATTTCTGGATATCAGATAAACAAACACTCAGGAAGGATGTTAGGGAGCCTCTTTGTGGAATAGCTTTCAGTATGATAGAAACAGCTTTCACTCTGTTTGAGTTTATTTAGATATAATCCTATCTGAAACTTTGACTTTTTAAGGATCATTTCTAAGGCTTTTATATGATTGTTTACTTAGACCAGTTTCATGTTAAAATTTAACATTCATTAGAAAGTAAAATAGATGTCATTACTATGATCTTCAAAATAAAAAGTTGAACTCTCCCAGATTTGTAAGTTAATTTTAAACTAATTGATATTAAGTGTAAATTGCCTTTATTCTATAATAGCCAAAAATGCACAGAAGGCTCAGTATGCTATAAAGCTTACAACTGCTCATAAATCCACTCATATAAAATATCATTATCTCTTTCAAGCCCAGGGGTTTGGGGAATGACAAGGAAACGTTTAAAGACAGTTCTCTAATCAATGGGAAAACTATCTTTTGGGGGCTCTGCTCAGCACACCTTTTCTATGAGCATCACCTTCACACTGTGAGCCCATGGCAACTATGTTTGTAGGATGGGGCAGATTCTGTCCCTCTGCCCACAGCAGATCGGATGGACACTGGGCAATCCTTGCATGTGGTTATAACTGGGGATATCTAAATGTAAGTGCCCTGGGCAGCCTTATTCAGAAAGAATCAGAGAGAAGAGACCAGACAATGTACCAGAGAGAGGAGTTTTATAACCTTTGATATTTATATCAATGTTCTATCATTGATGGAATGAACATATGAAAAGCCAATGTTTAGTAATGTAAACTCCACGGAGTTCTTTGATTTATATCCTGCCGCTTGACAGAAAGAGGTTAGGTTGGATTGCTTCTAAGACAAATATTCTATGAGGCTGTATTTGAATATATTTTTCTTCAAATTTTACGAAAACACATTTATTTCCATTAAAAGAAATTGTGAGATAAGCAATAGCTGGTAATCACTAAATGGTTTGATTTTTGATACTTCTATTTAGATTTACTAGAGAGGAGAAGAAATTGAGATTCCTGTTTTCTGATAATGCAAGTAAAAATGGATCTACTTTATTATCCACAACAGGAGGAATCCTCTCATCTGTTCCACTGAAAATTTTAATCATTTAAAAATGAGGATACTTGAAGAGGATTTTTTCAAGGTTCTAGAACAACTACCATAGCTAAGTAGAGGTTTTCTGACAGGTAGAAGCCCTCCTTCTATCTCTCCAAAGAATGCATCACTTGCTTCTCTTTTGGCTCTTCTCCCCTAAAGGCTCTCTATGGCCTTTGCCCAAATTTCTCTTCTGTTTTTCTATTATTTCTCTTGGCATTTAATCTCCTCTCATGGCTTCAATGATGATCTATAGCTGCACTCTTACTTCTAGGGCTGTAAAAGGCTCAAGCATATATATAAACAAACTTTTCCAAAAGGGAATGTGTTATATATTTCCAAACAAATACTGTGTGTAGATAATATATGTGTGTATATATATGTCAATTTATTGTGTATTTCCAAACCCATTTGAAATTGCTGGTCCTCAGTAGCTCTAAGACTGCACTGGTCATCATCCTCCCTAGACCTGTTTTTCCACTCCCTTCCTATTTCCATAATTAATGCCATCATCCCTTCCTTCCAGACCACAAAATCAGAACCTTCCAGTCGTCACTCAATTCTTCAGTTCTTCTTCCTTCCCCTGCCTCCCATGGCAAAGCCATCTACCAGGTCCTGATGATTTCACCTGTTCTGTGTCTGTCTTTTCTGACAGACGCCAAGATACTTCAACGGTTTTCCTTTGCATTCAGCCTAAAATCCAAGCTTGTTATGCTGGCTCTAACCTACGCTCAGCCTTTCTTCCCATCTGCCCAGCAGCGCCTCTGCTTTTCCGCAGCCGTGTGCTTGACATGTGAAAAACACTGAAAAACATCCAACCCCTCCAGCTCTATGTGCCCATCTTCTACTCCAAAGGCCATTACCAAGCCACCTCGATAGAGCTTTCTCCAAGGCTCCTAGCTGGAAGGACACTTCCCGTGCTCTGATAAAGGCAACATGCTTTTTTCTTTTACCTATTATATTAGTTTACTCCAAAGACCAGCTCAAACAACAGAAATATATTTTCTCACAGACCTGGAGGCTAGATATACCAGATCAAGGTGTGGGCAGGGTTGGTTTCCTCTGAGGCTTCTCACCTGGGCTTGCAAGTGGCTGTCTCTTCCCTGTGTCTTCACGTTCTGTTCCTTCTGTGTGTGTCTCTGTCCTAATCCCCTCTTCTTAAAAGGAAATCAGTCATATTGGATTAGGGCCCACCCTAATGACCTCTATTTTAACTTAATTACCTCTCCAAAGAGCCTGTATCTAAATACAGTCACATTCTCAGGTACTGGGAGTTGGGGCTTCAACATATGAATTTTAAGGGGCTGCAGTTCAGCCACTAACACCTCTCTTTGCAGCCTGTCTCACTTTAGACATTGCATTCTAGCCTTTTTGTGTGTGCACATCATAAATTTCCTAACGTATTCTTCATATGAGGGGGCAGGGTCCACATTTTCTCCATGACATACATTTATATTTTAATAGAGAAGACAATTTACAGCATTTTATTCAAGTTAATCCATTTCATTATAATTTGCCATATCGTTGCTGTCACCATTAAGATTACTGTCATTACTATTTCTCTTTTGAGAAGACCATATTTTTAAAAAAGTCCGGGTTGGATTTCCATGATGTTTAATTCTATGATTAAAAATCTTCTTCCTTATCAAAAGGCAACCCCTTCATCACAAGAGAAACAGAAAAGACTGAGATTTAGTTGTAGAAAATGATCTCCCCCAGAAAGAATTCACAATCCATAATCTTTCAGGGTTGTACTTTTACTTGGGGCCTTTTTTGGGGGGAAGAGTTATCTCTCATAGATGTTTCCTTAAAACAGAGAACATGCCCTACTGCATCATAGAAGGGAAATATAGGTCTAGTTCCTAGAGAACAGGCAGGTGGTCCTCCACGAAAGGAACCCTAATGGCTCCTAGGTGACAGTCATTCTGCCAAGGTCAGGGAACAGAGTCAGTGACCCTCTGGCCCTGATCAGTCAGCAGTAAAAAGGTCTAACCAGGTGAATGGGACAGGTAGTAACTAGCTTCCAGTTAGAATCTCTAGCTCAGGAACGTCTGTGTTTGAGTAAGCCGGAGCTGGAGGGAGGCATTACAGAGTCTGGAGAAAGTGACTAAGAATAGGCAAGTGTGAAAAAGATACAGGTTTCTTCCTGGGGGACCCACAGAAAGGGGGCACCACCAGTCAAGGGCAGCCCTGTGCTTTTCTTTGAGAAGAGACTACAATAAGTGGGTTCTGCAGTTTTCATAGAACAAGTAGAATGATACTGATCAAGTGGAAAATTAATTCAGAGTTTCTGTCCATGGTTCAGAAAACACTGATAGAACACCTGTGTGCCAGGCAAAGGGACAGGGGCTAAAAAAAATCAAGCTGTCTAAGATGTGATCCTGACCAGAAGGAGCCATCTAGCAGTGGCCATCAGACCCCTGCACACCATGGAGTGCTGTGTCCTCGGGGCCACTTGGAGGGAAGGATGGCTTTCTGGCTGGCACGATCAGGGAAGGCATTCCTCCATCCTTTCCTCTTGGTACTCAGCATGTCCTCTGTGCCTCTAGGTTACTGCTCGGCCTGGCCCATTCCAGGCACTTGCTTATCTTCCTTATCTTTCTTGGTGGTGTGAGAAATGGAAGTTTGAGAGGATAAGATCCTGCCTCACAGGTGCCTAATGTGTGTGGAATTGATGTGTCGTGGAAATGTCACTCTGTCTTGGTTCAGAAAGGTGGAAAAAATTTGGGGAAAGGAGAGCTAACTAAGATGGGGTTGTAAGGGTAAGCCCTCTGCCAAATAAGTTAGTCTGCAGAATTGGGAAGCTTAAATCCTTTCCTATTATGTAGTCAAGCTCAACCAGAACATATGAAAGAAAAATGAGTAACTAGAGGGTCTCAAATTTCTGGAAAATAGGAAGATGAAGTAAATTCAGCATCTCCTCTGCCCCCAAAACAGTGAAGTTGAATGTCAAAAGCATCGAAAAAGCTTTTGGATATCTTCTTTAAGTGTCTTTTTGGCGTTTTGGTCTGTAAGCAATCAAGATGGAGAGAGATGCTATCCTAGAGAGGAAAGTTCGTAGGAACAAGAAGTAGTTGAGCCCAAGCATTTGTGATGCCTTTAGCTTACACAAAACCATGGCTTACAAGGACTTTCCCACGTGAATCAGCCAGGCAAGCCAGCGGCCATTGTGCAGAAGGGTGTTGGTGATGGTCCACTTAGTCCTGAGTGAAGGGGCCCAGGGGCTCTAGGCTCCAATAAGGGATACTCTGAGGTCAGAAGACAACCCACATGTAATACCCAAAGAATATGCCCCTCTGGAAGTATGCCTCACCACCTGCCGCTGTCCCCATTGTTGCAGCACATCCCCGAGAATGCTCCATGATGTATTTCTATGTAAACCCCAGAAGCACTGAATATAGTACCTTGCACATAGGAGATATGTGATACCTTTTTTAAGATGACTGAAAAAATTAGAATTTTTTTGAAGATACATCTGGCATGTAAACAAGGACTACATTCAGACAAATAGATTTGGATAGGTGTCAATTATTTGGATAATTCTTGCAAATACAGCTACTAAGAAATATGAAGAATTTTAACCAGGATTTTGCACATTGTTAGCACTAATTACACTAACTAACTAAATAACTAACTGCTGTGTATTCTGCTAATGGGGCAGGAAGGTGTTCCCTAAAAGAAGCTATTCCAGGGGCCCCTGGGTGGCTCAGTCGGTTAAGCGTCTGACTCTTGATTTCGGCTCAGGTCATGATCTTGGGGTTTCAGATCGAGCCCCACAATGGGCTCTGCTTTGGGCATGGAGCCTGCTTGAGATTCTCTCTCTTTCCTGCTCCCTTTGCCCCTCTCCCGCCTTTAAAAAAAAAAAAAAAGCTATTCCATTAGTAAATTAAAAACTCAATAATAAGAAGACTTCATTTTTCCTGAGCCCAGCTTATGGGCCAGGCACTGTTTCAAGCACTTTTCAATTATTAACTCCTTAAACAATCACAACAACTCTGTGGAGTAGAAACTATTATTATCCCCATTTTGAACATGACAAAACCGAGGAACAAAATGCTGAAGCAATGTGCCCAAAGTCACATCAATGCCATTAAGTGGCAGAAACAGGCTTTTAACCTTTGGAAATCTGTAATCTGACTGCAGGTTCTGAGATCTTGTACTATGTTAACTTAGTCTTAATATGATAAATTGTAAGTTTCTCTAAATTATTACAAAATATGGCTCAAATATCTCTGACCAAGAAACATTAACTCCTAAGGGTATAGTAGAGTTCTAGGTCCTTCTTAAGACTTTGGAAATATGCATACGACATAAAAAAAAAAATTAAATTCGTTAGCATAGACAAGAAAACTAAGCAATTCAGGCCTCGGAGTGGATTCTTTGGTCTCAATTATCTGGCTAGCATTTCACAATGATCATTGCCAAATGTCATACTCAAAGTGTTACCGAACAGGCCCAGACTATAAAAAGACTCAGTTTTGTCTCATGGCCAATCTTTCTAGTATAGAAACTCAACTCTGGCATAAAATTACAAATTGATACATTGCTATGGTGGATGGAAGATTCCTTACGACTACTGAGATATTTGATAAATACAGATTAGTGACTAAAGTGACACAGACCATTGAAGATGGGCTAGTGGAAAACCCTTTTAAGATCAACATACATGGATCTTTTGAGATATTGACCCACTTTGCCCTTGTAAAATTTGAATAAAACCACTACAGAATTAAGAAATGTAAATTGGTGCATAATATTTCTTCTGACTTTTGCAGATGTCTATATTAGGACAATTATCCAAGTCAAAATAGTGAGACAGAGAGAGAGGGAGAAGAAGAGAAGGAGAGGGAGAACTTTTAGGCTCCTGTCAGTGAGAAGTCATAGACAAGTTGACCTGACATCAACTTTCTGACTCTCTCTTCCTCTTTCTCTCTCGCTCTTTCTCCTCTGCTTCCCTCTATGTTGGTTTTTCTGGAAAAAATCTCACTCCTCACAGCAGCCAAGATGACCTTCTATCTCCATAGACCCTCCCTATTCATCATTTTAGAAGGAGAAAGAACCTCTTTGCTCTGACATATTTAACCCCCTCCCAGGATTCTGGTTAGCCCCACCCCCATGAGAAGGGCGAGGTGGGGAGATGGAGCCTCCCTAGGACAGCCGCATGGCAGGTGGGGAGGAAGTACAGATCCGAAGAAAGAGAAGCGCAGGTGAAACAGAAGAGTAACAGATGCCTCCTGCAACTGCTCAACTATTTACAAACAAAATCTATTTAACCTCCTTCTTGGGAATATTCACCATGTATTTTTTAGCTCAAAATACATCCAAGTAGAAAAGACAATCCTTTTAAAAGATAGGAAGTCCACAATTAATACCATACAATATGATACAATGAAATCAAGATGAGAGGTCCAGGTAGTACTTTGTGATGAAAGTAAATGCCTTGGCCTTACAAGAATATTAAGTGTTGCATATATTCTGGCCTTCCAAAGATGAGTTTTTGAAGAGTAGTAGTGGTAGCCCCGTATATTAGAACGCTTGAAAGCTTTGGGGTAAAACAAACAATCTGGATATGTTTTCTGGCTCCAAATCTTGCTCCTGCTGCTCGCTTATTGGAAATTTTTATTTCTTTCTTTTTTATGGAGCAAGGGACTTAAATTCTTCGGGTTTTGCTTTGTTCACTTGTCAAATGAGGATAATTATACCTTTCTTGGATGGTGGATGCAATGACTAAGGAGATGATGCCCATGACACACAATCATATAGTAGATCCTCAATAAATGTCAGTTTTCCAGTGCAAAGTATCTACTCAGCACAGTCAGGTTTGATTCCCTGTTTCCTTTATTAGCCATTTTTTCCTACTTAACAGTATACAACACAAATACAAATGGAAACAAAAGTAGTTTGCTCAGGTAGTATGGACTAGGAGCAGAATTAATAATAAATTACGCTCACTGTATTTCTGGTAATGAAAAAGACAAGCATATAAAAAAATTAATTACGTCTTGTTATATGTCAGAAATCCAGTAGAAAGGAAAGACAGAGCTGGACACCCACTGAGTCACAATCATGGTGTGGCAAGCATCTTGATAAGAGAGAATATTATACGTCACATTGTCACCACCGTTCTGTCAGTCATTGGTGACTGCGACCATATGAGGCCCAGAATCATGCACAGCTGCTCAGCACAGCATCCAAACCAAAGAACAGAGCAAGATGTCGTGTTTGACCCATTATTTAAAAAATTCATAATAATATTTTCCTTTCATAGTGCTGAAATGGTTGAATTCTTTACTTTGTAGTTTTGGATTTTGTGTTCAAATTTTAAAGATGGCATAACCTGTCATCTCTTATTTCTGTCATCTTTTATTTCTCAAAAACAGGTTACTGGTAGGCTGAAATGTGTTTTTGGATATATCTGAAAAATATTCCCTTCTACTTGCAAAATGGCAAGCCTCTCTTATAAGCCTATGAAAGAATAGTTAAGGGAAAGTTCAGTAGTGTTAATTTTATGTAGCTGTCACTCCTTTGGGCCCATAATTGAGATTAAATGACAGGTATGGGATTTCCATCAGAAGAAATCTCTGGAAGTTTGATGAAAAACAGGAAAAAAAATCCTGAATTAATTTACACAGCCTAACACATGATCATAATTTTGGGGGGTTGTGACTTACTGTTGGTAAAATTTAGAAAAATCCACACATATTATTTTAACTGAAGTAGAGTCTCATGAAATGTACATGGTTGTGTGGTTAAATGTTTATGGGAACTTTTCAGTTTTTGCTGTTCGGCCTGTTTTCAAAATATTCAAATATATTTGGCTTTTGTAACTTCGCTAATTAAACCTCCTAAAACAGATGGAATTATAGAAATTACAGGATTTAAAATATCATTTTAATTGGTTTACGATCTATGTGACACATAGTGCCATTCATACTGTATAAAATATATATGGATGGCTCGAAAGAGATAGCATACCAATTAATTTTTCTTTAACTCTCAGTTAAATCATGTTGTCTTCCTTATTTAATCCCCTTTCCATTAGCCTGGCTCCAAGCTGGTCTGATCAACCTTAACTGAAGATATAGGTTGTAACCTGCAACAGTATTAATGAGTTCTTTTAGGATGACTGATGGGGGTGGGGGGAGAATCTGAATTTACCTTCTTTCAAAAGAAAATAAATGACCTTAAGAGAGACCTTTAAACATGCATATGGCAGTCCCCTGAGTGATGCATAGATTAATCTTTCTTCTTTTAATATGACTGTCTAATGTATGCAGGAAATCATAGTCCTCTGATTTTCTGGAAGTCTTGATTTCAAATATTCTTTTCTCCTGTAGCACTAAGAACACTTACATTTATCAGACTACATGTTCAGATTTTTGAGTTGAGATGGGCAGTAATAATCGCTGCACATAGATTTTTGGGAGATTCTATAGGCTGCTTCGTGTGTGTCTATGTGCCTTAAGATCAAGAATCTGGTTGAATAAAGCTCACTCCGACCCACAAAGATTCTAATTTTGAGGCCCACAACGATGTTCTCAATTAAATAGACCTGCTTTACCCAGCAAAATAACGTTCAGTTTTGAAAAATACTATGCTACAATTTTTTGGCTACTGTTGGCTAACAAAATTAAACTCAACCGTTTCTTTCAAATATCTCAATTTGCCATTTAGATGTGATTTTAAACACACTAGTCCCCTTTGTTGCCATGGTTACAGGTTTGGGCCCTCATGGGTGATAGAGAAGTATCACAGTACCGGTTCCTGTTTGAACACACATGTTCGCTGGGTCTCGCCTTGCAGCGGGAGGACAGAGGAGGCTGGAATCGCCACACTCCCACAGCAAGGTAAACCCACGTATCAAATGACACTCAGAGCTGGGGAAATCGCCCACAGCCGGGACAGATTACTTCTTACAGTCACGGTGGAGAATGATTCAAATTCTGGCTTTAATGATCCCAGATAGAGCCCTTCTCCTCCCCACCAATGTGACACTTTGCAGACATTTTATATATCAAGGAAATATTTAACTGAAATGTGCTTCTGAGAATGCCTACCGAGCTGGCTCTAGGCATCTTCCAACGTTGCAGGGGTCAATTAAAAGAACCAATCAACTGTTTTTAAAACTTTAAAATATTAAAAAAAAAAAGTGGGGGGAAAAGAAAGTGGACAAAAAGTAATGTTAAATAGCATGGAGCATGACTAATGGCGCTAGCATGTTAAAATCATTGGGAAAATGTCCTTGGAAGACAAATGAATTTTCAGCAGAATAATTAACTTAATTAACAAATTTGCATGCATATTCATCAGGCTATTGAAGTCTTTCCAGCCCAGCTTGATGAGCGTTGGTGTAATAATTGTCTCATTTACATTCTGCAATCTACTACAATTTAGGGCATGCAAAAAAAGCCGACCTCTTCCCTTTGACTTTCTTTAGGACCCACATACTCCTAATAACATGACCATCACCCACTCAGTGGCCTTAAGTTCTGGCCTTTGGAGAGAACCCCCAGAGAGAGTTGATGGTGGGTTTCCCCATCCCCCAGCCTTCCTCTTCTTCTTTTATTTTTTTCCTTTTGGCCCAGGTTCTCTGTTTTTGCCTCTGCTTGCTCTCCTGGGTAAATCTTGGCACCAGTTCTGACTTCAAATCTCCTGGGTCGCCAGACTGCATCATGTAAAAATTGCCATTTCCCTCTATCTCTGCAGGGCAATCTTTAAAGGCAGTAAGGTGTGACGCTCCAGACTGGCAGCTTGGCAAGACGGAGCCCATGGATACCAGCACACGGGAATCTGGACCGTTCACTCTGACAGCAGTCAGCACTGGGAACAAAAGGAATGGAGGAAAAAAAGCGCAAATGTATTTTTACATATTGTAGGCATATGGCCACAAGACCAGCAGAAATATATTTAATTACCAATTGCGCGCATTGAGGAGAAGAACACTGGGAAGGAAAAAAAAAACTGTGTACACAGCAATATTATTCTACTTTAACTTTTCACCTCCTTTTTTTTTTTTAATTGAAGATAAAAGGGATGTGGATTAGAATCAAAAAGGGTTATCTGCTGGAATCCTATCAAAGGTGATGAGGATTTTTCATGCGCCTTCCTCAATAGTGTAACATTGTGCAGGAAATGTAAGTTTTCTTTTAATGATTTTAATTATAAAATAATTTTACTAAGGTATTTTTTTGAGGGGAGGCCCCGGGGGGACCGAATTTGAACTGTAACAATTAGACAATTTTACCTTTCTATTGAAACTATACTTCCAGTATTGCACGTTAGTTTAGGCCTTAACCATGAACAAACAACCCTTGCAAAATTATAGTCCTGTTCCTTCCTGTGAAATCAGACAGTTCAACCCACACTTACTGCCTGCTCCCTGTCTGTCAGGCGCGACGCTAGCCAATGGAGGGACAAGGATGAATCAGATATAGTCCCTGTGCTCCCGAAGCTCATAGTCTAGGATGGGAGACAGATACACATATGCATAATTATAATACTAAATTATTAAAATGATAACTAAAATTACAACTATAATTATAATACACATAATAAAAAGCTGCAATATAATGAGGTAGGTATATTTATCCAGGGGCCACAGAGGACTGCTCTCAGGTCAGCCTGGGAGTCAGTCGCCCAGAAGGCCCAGGGAGGTGACTTCCTCTTGGAGGAGTTAATGAAAAGGAACTTTTGGTCTGAGCAAAGGTGTAGGTAAGAGGTCCCACGGTATCCCCCTATCCTGTTGATCCTGTTCCATCAGTCATAAACCTGGTGAAAAACTGTATCTGATTCAGTGTGTTAGAACATCCTGCTCCCCTAATCTCCACCATCTGGGGAGGGTGCAGTTGGGCAGGCACCTACTGGTACCACACAGGCCTTTGGGTCACCTGGTCATCGGTGAGCTGGTGGCTGTGGCTGGAGCTCAGGGCCATGTCCAGTGAGAATCTGTGCCCAGCGGGTCACAAGTCTGCTCTGAGAAGTGCTGGAGTGTGACAACCATAGCAGGTAGCAGAGGCAGCAGCCCCAGGATTGGGGTCGTGTAGGGAGACTTGGCTGCATGACCGATTGGTGGCCACGGACTCTAGACAGGAAGAGAAAGCCCAAGGATCAGCGCAGGTAAATATAGCCCAGCAAACTAGTGGCCAGGCCTTGGGTCTCCCAGCCCTGATTGATGATCCCTGGCAGGTGTGCCCATCAGGTTGACATTTCTGAGAATTGTGTGAATCTCTTTTCTTCCTGGTCTCTGAAGGGTTTATTGGAAAGACAGATATAGAGAAGGGCTCCAACCCCGAGGATGGTATAGTTGGAATAATCGTCAGAAGCTAGTCCCACCTTCACTGGAGCAAGTTTGGTTTATTTTGGGGTTTGGCCTTGGAAACTTAAGGAAAAGGCCAAGGTCACTGCAGGGCTCAAATGGATCCAATTTCTTGCACATGAGTTGTACTGACTTAGTTATTTGTGAGCTCAAGTGGCACTAAGTGGCAGAGTCTAGAGTTTTTCAAAAGCCAAACTCTATGTTCTTAATCTCTCTGCTCCACTGTCTATATTAAAATTATTATTTAAGAGGCAAAATACTGGCCACAAACACATAGGGTACCAGACTACAGATTTGGCTGCTTTATTGGCCATGTGGGGTTTGGGGTTTCAGCTTCTCATCCAGTAGAAAAAAAAAAAAAACTAATTCAAACAATTAGGGAGTAGAGGGAGCTAGCTAGGTCTCCTACCTGCACAATACAGATTTTGTCTGTACCTGGAATAACATATTCCAAATAACCTTCCCATTGTCTAAGTAAGTCCACACTACTGTTTCTTAATTTGGTTGAAACATGCAAGTTTCATTGATTTCATGAACCTTAAAGTGAAGTTATCAGGTTCTGTAGACAATACGTGGTAACTTTTAAAAGTTTGCAGAGTAAAGTAAGAATGACACTACCACTAGAACAATGCCTTGGTGAATTAGACACCTACTTTTAAGCTCATAAAATTCATGGCACCAAATTTGTTTATATTCTGTCTCCCAGAAACATACGGAATGTCTTAAAGGAAAAATAATTCTTTAAAATTAAGATTTAAAGGGATTAAAAAAAAAAGAAGTTAAATTTGAATAGAATACATATAAAATTGGTTTCTGGGCTTCCTAGAAGCCAATGCAAAAAGGGAAATATGGAAAATTGCATAATTTTTCATTATCAAAAAGGAGGAAACATATTAGTTCCTTAGGAAGAAAAAGCATTCACTAAGACACAAGCAGTAAAAGTAATTTAACATAGACTGACCTTTGAAAGAAAGAAGGAAGAGTTGAAGTCTTTGTAATGAGGTAGACTATAGTATAATTCAAGAACTGTAATGAAATACACTCTTTAAAACTAGAATGAAGAAAGTATTCCTACCAAGGCATTAAGTCAGAGGGCCACTAGGCCCTGATGCACAGATCTCAGTCCACAAGGCAGCAGTATTTGGTTAAGTATTCATAAGGCAAACATTTGTTGATTACCTGATCTGTGCCATTCACGTTTCTAGGGCTGGAAATGAGTGATAAAAAAGAAGAAAATCCCTGTTCACAGTCCAAATTAAAATGATTCCAGCACATTAATATAAAATTTTATAGTTTTAATTGTTACAATGATGTGTGATGAATGAATTATGGGTTAATCAACTTACATGATGCTTTATGGTTTACAAAATGTTTTCATACATCATTACAACCCAAGTATCCTTATGGAAGCATTGGGACATGCTAGGTATTGGACTGATGTTCCTGGCCATAGAGCCTTGATATATCATGAAAGTGAGGCTCGTGATTATACTTTTTCCATTAGAAAGGATATGCTTGAGAGCCCATGGCAGAACTTAGCAAAAAAATCAGCTAGTTAATGTCACAAAAGACCTCAACATACCTTGATGTGTTTAAGAGTTGAACACTACACTTAGTGACCCTTGGTTTAATGAACATCTTAATTTTTTCACATCCCATGAAGTGTTGCAGGACTTTTGGCAAAATGTGAGATCCCTGTGCTAGGCACAGCGAGGAGCTATGAATATGAATAATTGTTAGATGATAACCACTCGTCCCTATCTCAAGGCAATGATCTCAAGTCATATGGTCCTCTCAGGCTCTCGAGCCCTTTATTCTCCTTCCTCAGCATGCCTATTGTGCACAATGGGTGAAGAATTCTGCTTCTTTTCCAGTTAATTAACCCACATGCTAATAATACTGTTCCGTCCTTGGTTAATTCAGAGCAACCTCCAGCTGTCTGCCTCCTGTCTGTTCAGAAGCTTTTGGTGATGAAGGTAGAGCCCATAAGAGGGAAACTGCTGCACGTACCACCAGCGCAGGCAGGCAATATGCTGGTAGGGTGATCATCTCATCCCAGTTTGCCCAGAACTTATTTGGTTTCAGCACTGCAAGTCCCAAGTCCTGATAATCCCTTAAGTCCTATGCAAATAGGACCGGGATTGATCACTCCCAGTACTGGGAACCATCTATATAATCAATAAGTAACAAATGAACATCTCCATCATTGAGTAAAATACAAGGGTGGAGGTAAGATTTGGTGTCTTGTTTTGGATTCCCTTGGAAGCAGGCCCTGAGTCAAAGATCCCTAGTGAAGGTAGTTTATTGGGAGGTGATCCCAGGGAACACTGGTAGGAGAGTGGAGAAATGAGGCAAGAAAGCAAGTTGCCACCTGGAACCTGATCTTACTAAATTATACTGGGGAATGTGTAGAATACATACCTCAGAGTCATGCCACTTATGTGGCAGAAGGGTTGGGATAAGCACAGTCATTAGTTGAAGTCTGTTCCTACTAGTGCGGGATGAGGTTGCTAATTTGGTCTGCTGAGCCTGTGGGCAGAGTGGACCTCAGCAGTCAGAGAAAGCCCTCTGACAAAGAGATGCAGGTATTGCAGGAGGAAGCTGTGCCATTGTCCACTAAAATGGTAAAGGACGAAGGGATATGGGGAGGCCACTGACAGGGCTATTACAGTGGATCTGCATTGCTTTCCAGGTCAACGCATTCCACAACATTGATCCCCTGTGAGGACCCAGGCTCAGAGATGGATGCTTGCTTGGTAAGGGGAGAAAGAAATGTGCTGGATATGGGGAAATTCAGAGTGTAGGTGCATGTGTGAAAGGCAGGGGACTTTGATGCCTCTGAATAATATTGATACATATTCTACTCATTAGTAATTATCATATGGCCAAACAACAGATGTGTGTGATTAGTTGGAATCCAACAAAGTAGGCTTCAATAATGTCACTTCAGACATTCATTGATTCTAGGGACAAGACTTTTGAACACCTCTTAGGGTCTCGTTACTTGGCTTACCAGGTCTCAATATTATGAAGAATTTGTTTATTTTTTACTTACATCTTTCCCTTAGCCATTAAAAACTATTTTAGTATTTCTATCTTTGAGCTGGACCAAGTTTGTCTCTGGTGTCCCTTAAAAACACCTAGAACAGGACCTCTTTCTGAAGTCTGCAAAGTGTTCAGAGTGGAATGCAACGGAGAGCTCTGCATCCAGGAATCCTGGCCAGGTGCCCGGGCTTGCTGACCTAGCCACCCCAGCCATCTAGGCTGATCATCAGTCACCCAGGTGACCTGACGAATACCTCCGCCAAATGGAGATGCTTGAATCTGGTTAGAAGCTGAAGATTCAGTCAGCCATTGTTCAAGATTAACAAAGACAAGAGGTGAGCAGAATCCATGAGTCATCAGAAACCTTGAGGCAGAGACTACAGGAAGAGTCTGTTGGTAGTGGAGCCATCTTAGCAAATATAGAGCAGCTGTGTGGAGCTGTGGGGCCATAACGGCGGGTCACTGGAAGGAGCATCAATGTTCACCTGCCATGGAGAGGAAAGGGAAACCAGGTGACTCAACCTGGCTCGTGTCTTAAAAGTTGATCCAAGGTCTGTGAGTGTGACTAGGAGGCTGTTTTCTGCATTCTTCAGTTCCTAAGGAACCCTGTTTATTGAAGAAACTGGAAAACCCTCATCTACCTGAAAGAGCCCAGCTAACATATCTTTTATATGCTTTAAATCACTTCTCACTTTTCTCTGATTTAGGCTAAATAATTTTAATTCTATTAGTATTTTTTATTCTCACAATTTTTTTGATAAATTTTCATTAGGCATGCTCTTTTTCATCCTGTCATTTTGCCTTTTGGAATTTTTCTATTTATTTTTATTTTTAAAAATGTTTTCACTTTTACCGAGGTATAATTGTCAAATAAAATTGTAAGATATTTAAAGTATGATGTGATGATTTTATATATGTATACGTTGTGTATACCAACAGTTTTCTTTTAAGTAAACTCTATGCCCAATGTGGGGCTCAAACTAACTACCCTGAGATCTAGTTGCATGGTCTATCGACTGAGCCAGCCAGACGCCCCTTTATAATTTCCATAATATTTTCATTTTAAATTGAATTTAAAGCCTCATAGATTCATTCACCCCCTTCAAGTTCTCCTGCCTACTAGGCATAGGAGAGTAGAATAGGGTACGGTTGGGGTCAAAGACATAGATTCATTTATTTATTATTATTATTATTTTTAAAGATTTTATTTATTTATTTATTTTAGAGTGAGAGGGAGAGAGAGAGTGAGCGAGCCAGCGGGGGGGGGGGGGGGGGCGGAGGGAGAGGGAGAGAGAGAATCTCAAGCAGACTCCACGCTGAGCACGGAGCCCGACGTGGAGCTCCATCTCACAACTCTGAGATCATGACCTGAGCTGAAATCAAGAGTTAGACACTTAACCACTGAGCCACCCAGGTGCCCCCAGAAGACATAGATTTAAATGCTCATCCAAAAATTCACTATAGATGTGCCCACAGGCAAGTTACTTAACTACTCTGACTCCTAAATGAGGACAATATTTATTATTAACAATGATTTTTTATTATTATTATTATCATTGCCCCACAAAAAATGATAGGTGAAAACTTTTCTCTCCTCTCATCCTTGCTCCTCAAATATATTCTGTAAAGGATTAAAGTTTGTCATATTAAAAAATACAATTTGGGGTGCCTGGGTGGCTCAGTCAGTTAAGTGTCTGCCTTCAGCTCAGGTGGTGATCCCAGGGTCCTGGGATCGAGCCCCACATCGGGCTCCCTGCTCAGCGGGTAGTCTGCTTCTCCACTCCCCTGCTAATGCTCTCTCTCTCTGTCAAGTAAATAAATAAATAAAAATCTTTTAAAAAATAAAAATACAAATTGATAATAAAAAGAAAATAAGAGACTAAGAAGCAAAAACTTGGTAAAAGGGTGAGGAGAGAAGCTAAGAAAGTCTATTGTAATTGAGTTAAAACCTTAGCAGGAGCTTCTTGGAAAGAAAGAAGAGCAAAATATAATAGTCACATCTTACTCTAATAAAATAAAATAAAAAATAAAATTTTGTAAGGTAAGAAATATGTTTTTGGTTTAATTCTGACCTGAATTATTACATGGTTCTATCAGTAAGAGACATTGAAACACTCAGTAGAAATTTTGTGGTAGACAAAGGGCCTCTGTATCCTATTTCTTACACTGACTGCAAACTGAAAGCTGTGAATATAGGGTTGTGTTGAAGATTTCTGGAAGGCATTTCTATAGACAGCTGAGAGAAGATAGTCAAGGCATCTATTTTTTAATAAAATGAATAAAAGCAGCAATACAACCTGAAGGAAGTAGAGAAATGGCTTGGTTTATTCCCTAGTCCTTTTCAAAGATGAGCTGGCCACGTTTGCCTTGATAGCGCATCAGCTTGCTAACTGGCCTCCTTGGCGCAAGGCTTGCCCACCTCAGGCCCTTTCTCTCTCCTGCAGCCAGGGCAGGGATTTCCAGAACACAACTCGCATTGTGTCACTCCCTGGCGTCAAGCACCTTCTCCAGGTCACTCCTCAAGTCTTTCAGTTTCTCAGATATGCCGGGTGTTTTCCCCTTCGCACATTCTTCTTTGCCTGGAATAGCCCTCTCTGCTGTCAGCCGCCATTCCCCCCCAGCCTCTTCCCAAAGTGCCAAGTTAATGCTCACCTTTTAGAAGTCCATCGCTAGTGCCAGAAAAGCTTCCTTGACAGCTCCAACCTCCTCGCCTGGACGCGTTTCCCCTCCTCTGTGTTCCTTAGGCACTCTACTCCACAGAACTTACTTTGTGTTTACTGTATCTCCCGCTAGACTGAAGGTTTGTGCGTCAGGATGCCAACGTCGAGCTCCATTGAACCTTTAGCATTAGCAGAGCCCTGGCCCGTAGGAGGGGCTTAACACAGATCTGATGCATAAATGAACGAAAGACTCGGTAGGAGCCAACTTTCAAACCAACAGTCGACGTCATGTTAATAACCAATAGACATTTTCCCAAAGTGTGTTTCATGAAGCCCTACTTCTGAGAAATATTAGTAAGTATCCTGAACAAAAGACCCTTATCGTTAAGGAAGAAGAAAATGCTGCATATTCTCTCTCTCAAAAAGTCACTATTTTCATTAGAATATTAATGGTTCCTGTACGTTTTTCAATTAATAAACTTATGTACTATATGCACACACACACAGTGCCTGTTGGAACTAATGCCAGGCGACACCACCAGTTAGTTGTACATGGGTTTTTACCTTAAATTAGGACATGCAATAAGGATGCATTCATCTTCATGATTATTTACATTATTCTGCAAAGTGTGAGCCAGGGCAGTAAGACCTAAAAGGAAAAAAAAAAAAAAAAAGAATGAAAAAGATGAAGCACACAAAAATGAAAAGACGCAATGACGGTTTTGCAGATTAGAGGAGTCAACTCTGAAAATGCAAGAGCACCAACTAGGAAAACCTATTAAAATAACCAGAAATATAAGTGAGGCTAAAAAATAAATATATTGAAAATGACTATATATGCTACATGAATAGTGGTGATCAGTTTTGGAAAATATTATGGGAAACCTTGAACGGACTAACAAAATATAACAACTTGGAAATAAACCTCACAAAAATATATATGAATTAAATAACCCAAATTAAAAACATGAATATACAGGATATGCATAAGTTCAGAGATCTGCTACATTCCTGAACGAGATCATTCTATATTGTAAAATATATCAAGATATTGATTAAACACAACACTATTAAAAACCGCAGTTTGGAACTTGAGAAAGTATTTCTGAAGTTCAGCTGGAAGATAAGTGGGAAAAAGGAGCAAAGAACAAAAGTAATAAAGAAGAGCAATTAGGAGAAACCAGTAATGTCAGTTTTTTAAATATATTAAAAGCTATACATTTTAAAACCTTACTATACCTTGCAAGAATAATCCAAGAGAGACTAGAATATTACAAGCATTTTTATACCTAAAGACTTAATGTGAAATAGAGTCACACATAAATATAAGAATGGGTGTTGCTGCTGCAGAAATTGGTTGATAATTTCTCAATTAAATTTAGTTTCTCATTTCATGCTATATACGATTTCCAGATGGAGTAAAGATTTACAGGTAAAAGCAAAACGTAGGAAAACTAGGAGAAAATGTAGATATTTTGTTTGCTTTAAAATTAATACTTGTTCTTTTTTAGAGTTTTTAGAGTTCTGGGGTTACAGAAGAACTGCATAGAAAGTACAGGGTTCTCATGCCCCCGTCCCCTTCTCCTCACAGGTCTTCCTATTAGCACCTCTTGCATTGGTGTGGTGCATTTGTCATCATTGATGAACCAATACTGATACATTATTATTAACTAAAGTCCATAGTTTATATTGGGGTTCCCTCTTTGTGTTGTATAGTTGTAAGGGTTTTGACAAATGGGTAATGTCATGTGTCCACCAATACAGTATCATACAAGTAGTTCCTGTGCCCCACCCATTCATCCCTCCTTCCCTTCCCTTGAGCCCTCCATGTGGGCTCCAACCACCATGATGGTTTCCTTCAGTCTTTTTGCTACCTATACTTTTTGCCTTTTCCAGAGTGTCATACAGTGGGAATGATTCCGTATGCTGCCTTTGCACACTGGCTTCTCTCACTTAGCAACATGCATTTAAAGTTCTCCTGTGTCTTTTCATGGTTTAATTGCTCATTTCTTTTTATCATAGAATAATATTCCATTGTATGGATGTACCATAGTTTATTTACCTCCTCACGTATTGGAGGACTAAATACTTTTTTAGAAAGTTTGTAATATTTATTAAACAAAATAAGACATTTATTGAGAGCCTACTGTGGGCCAAGCCCTCTTCTAGAATTTTGGGGTGTATCAATGAGCAAAACATACAACAATCTTTGCTCTTGAGAAGATTACATAAAAGTAGGAGGAGACAGACACACAGAAAATGAAGAATAAAAAGAATGAATAGGCAAATTTTGAAGTATACAAGAAGGTGGTAATTGCTATGGCAAAGTAAAAGGCAGAGCTAGGCAAAGGGAGTGGGGAGTGTGGGGGCTGATGAGGTTAGGCTGCAGATGGTAATTCTATATCGGGTGGTCACTGCCCCATGAGAAGGTGATGCTTTCACCCAGATTTGGTGGAGAACAAACAGATGGCCTGTAAGTGTAAAATTTTACAATTTACTACCAATAAAAAAGGCAAATTCAAACAATGTTATAACATCCCACTTATTAATTTAGCATAAACTTTTAAAAAATAGAAGTTTGGTTATGATACATGGAGATTTCACATGATAGGAGAAAGTATTAACTGCTATAATTGTTCTTGAAGGCAAAGGGGTAATATGGAATAAGAAGCCTTAACAATGTTTAAACAGTCTCTCTCTCTCAAAATAAAAGGGGTGGGGGGGCACCTGGGTGGCTCAGTCGATTAAGCATCTGACTCTTGATTTCAATTCAGGTCATGATCTCAGGGTTGTGAGATCAAGCCCTGTATCAGGCTCCACACTGGGTGTAGAGCCTGCTTAAGAGTCTCTCTCTCCCTCTCCCTCTAGACCCTCCCACCCTCTAAAAAACAAAACAAAACAAAACAAAAAAAACAATGTTTAAACAGTCATTCCACATCCATAAAGTGATCAGGAATGCTAACAAAGTTTGTGTAAAAACTATTTAATTGTAGTTTTAAAATTTGGAAATAGCATATATTTTCCATAATGGGAACACATTAGAAATTATTATAGTACCTTCAATTAATGTAATGCCATGCAATCTTCAAAAATGATTTCATCATTTTAAAAAATATTTAATGATTTGGGAAAGTGCTTATGCACAGAAAATGTTCCAAAAGAAATATACCAAATGTCAACGGTAGTTATGAACCTCGGGTGGTGGGATTATGGATGCTTCAAAAATAACTTTTTGATGTGAATGTATAATGTATTATAAAATCCATGTATAATACATATGTATTATAAAATATATTATTAAAAGTGAAAAGTACAGAAAAGTAAAAAGAAAACAAAGGCGGTTTTGGCTTAGTTCTCCCAATTCTGTCCCTTCTTTTACTTTCTTCTTCCTGGTCAATTATGACTTTTTTTTTTTCTTCGCTCCTCATTGTGTCCCTCTCTCCCAGCTTCTTTCTCCTCCACCATCTCCTGCTTCTTCTGCTGATATTCACAAGTCAAAGGGCATCCACATATGTTATTCACGGCCAGATGGCACTCCAGAAGGTCATCTATAATCCCACCCTTTCTCCTCATCCCTACCAGCACTTTCTTTTTTTAAAGATTTATTTATTTATTAGAGAGAGAGAGAGAATAGGGGAGGGACAGAGGGAGAGGGGGGAGAAAATTTCAAGCAGACTCCCCACTGAGCACAAAGCCCAACGTGGGGCTCGATTCCATGATATTGAGATCACCACCTCAGCTGAAATCAAGAGTCGGACTCTTAACCAATTGAGCCACCCAGGTGCCTCAGCACTTTTTAATATATAATCGAAATTTCCTATTTTTGCTCTTTGGACAGATGAAGAGTAATGTCTTGTTTTGAATTGCATCTCTGTGATTTCCAGTGAGGCTGAATTTCTTTTCATTTTCTTATTAGTCACTTAGGTTTACTCTTGTAATGAATTCAGTTTACACATCCTTTGCCCACTTTCTGGTTGGGTTGTTTGTTTATTAGTTCATTCATTCATTCATTCATTCGTCCTTGCACTTCTGGATGGTAATCTCTTTGTCAGTTTAGGCAACTCAACAATCTTCTCTCAACCTCTGCCCTTCCTGTTAACTTTGCTGTGCTGTCCTCTATAGACAAAATTCTTGAACTTTGATCCATCAGTGTTTTAATTGACTCACCAATATTTCCATGTAGAGCATCACTGAGATCTTTAGTTAGATCTCTGTTTTGAGTTTCTGTATCCATCATTTGTCTTTCTTCCCATTTCCATTTTTGTCTTTTTCCTCTTTATTCTATAATGAATTCTCAAGTTTGTCCTCCACATTACTTATTCAGTATGTCAATGCCAATTCTGCTATTTCTGCTTTCTGAAAGTTTTGGTTTCCTTACGCCATTTTCGACTTCAGTAAACCCTACTTTCTTCTCATCTTATTGCTTGCAGGTCTATTCCCTCACTAACCTTCTTTTTCCATCACATCTCATCATCTTTTGAAACAAAAACAACTTAAAACTTTTTCTTTTACTTCCTAGAGCTAACATGTCTAGAAGTATCCTTTTTCTGAGTACTCCAGTAGGTGGTCCCCCTGCTTTTCATGTGGTTCCATCCTCACCCGGGAAGCCCACCATGGGAGGGGCCCCGAGCCCTTGTGTTCTGACCACTTCTGCAGAGGCTGAGTCTCTTTACTGGAGTCACAGATGGTAGGTAGGTTGGTGAGCCCGGTGCCTCACACATTTCCTGTCTAGTTTTGCTCCCTCAGACAGAAATGGGATCCACTCCTACGTCCATCGCTGGCTCTCCAGCACATGGAACAGATGGACCACATGGAAAACTATAGCCCTGGTTTTCACTGCTTCTATTTCTATCTACTCCCAGGCCCATAGTGTTTATTTATGGAGACTACTATGCTGGTAGCCCACAACCCAAGTCTTGCCCAGGTGTTTTCTGAAGAGTTGAAGTCTCTGGATGTAGATAGGGGTGAGGTAGCAGTGACTGAAATGAGAAATTACCATCTGGCTGTCCTGAAAAAAATAACATGAGCTCAGTGAGGGACTAGCCAGCTAGTTTTCTGGTAGGTACTGTTCATGTGTTTCTCAACAAAGCATCATGCAGTGGAGGAGAAACAAAGAATTTTTCTCCCTTCTTTCAGCTGCACAGGATTTTCTTCCCTTTAGAAGTAACCCACAAGGTGTTCTGCCTTGTGGCATGGTGCTTATGAGTCTGATTATAGTTACAGTTATCTGGCATTAAAGCCAGATTCTCCTAGATTTTGGAAGTAGGTTCATTGTTCTAGTTTTCACTGGTGTTATGAATTTTCATCTTTGTGTGTCTTCAGAGAGTTTTTAATGAGACACTGAGAAAGGCCAGGTGTCACTTAAAGCTGATCCATTTATTTAAGGAGCCATGGTTTCATTTCTTGCCCTGGAGGGGGCAGGGACCTCTGCTCGGAAAGTTCTTCAAAAAACACCTGCAGGCCAGGCCAGGCCAGGCCAATTCTCAAATAATAACAGGCTTGAATGCTTTAAATATTTGGGCAAGCGATTTTCCACAAAAGAGAAAAATTTGCCTGAGCGATTCTGAAGTCTGGTATGATTAATGCCCACCTACACTACATAAAAAGTTATAATATGGCTTCTCCTAAAGGTATGAACTTTAGTAAAGATGCATCAGATTGCATCTGATGAATCCATTCTAGTAGATGAAAATACAAAAATGAATAGGACAGTCTGGTTGTATGGATATAGAGTGAGAGAAGGAAGCAAAGAATGATCCAAATGAGAAAAATTATACATGGTGAGTGCCATGTGGTGTAGCATGTTGTTCTGTGGATGGACTTATTTGGTATTATTGCCCTTTCTTTGTTTGAGGCCCAAAGGCCAAAGAAGAACAGTAGGTGTTAAGTAGTCTTTATTTCAACACAAGGTCTGTACCAGCCATATATAAGTTTGCCAAGTAAAATGGAGCATGCATGCCCCAGTTGAATTTGAATTTCAGATAAATAATACCTAATTTTTTAGTATGAGTATGTCCCAAATATACAGGACATGCAAAAGGTGGCACCTTGAATATATAAAAGTAGAAGCTGAGGAGGCCAGGTGATAGAATTTTGGAGACATTTGCTAGAGTTTGGTATTGTTCCCACTGTCCCCTACCCTCATGGGGGAGAGGAGGGTGTGCTTCCTTTGGCAAACACCTCCTGAGAAAGAGCTGAAGAACTTGAAGCCTGGAGACAGAGGGAGCTGGAGGTGTCTCATGCCTGGAAGATTCAAGTTAAAGATGGCAGGAGGCACTGCCTAGCGGTGAGCAAGGGAAGAGGGATGCCCTTGAAAGCAAGCCGTGCCTCTTCGGGGGCATAGTACCCACAGATCAATCACAGGTCCTGTGGCAGAGACTGGGCCTGCAGGTTATTTGAAAATGAACTCCACTAAGGAGGGCTTACTTCTGGATGAAGAGACTGGCAGAAAAAGCCCCACCAATTGCAAGCACTGAGGAGGTTGCTATGAGTGGCCACTTGGAGGAGAATTGAGGGAGGTAGAGGCTGATGTTCCCAGAGAAGAACTTTCTGCAGGATTTGTGAGAGTGCCCCGGAAAAAGAACCATACAATGGCCAGGGAGCACCACTGGAGATCAGCCATTCTTTCATACCTTCGTTCTCAAAGATCTGTGCTGCGTGCTAGGTACGCACTGTTCTCAGTGCTTAGGATACATCAGAGAACGTGATGGACACAGAAACTTGCTCTTGAGGAGGAAGGGGTGGCAGACAGTGACCTAAACCTGATCAATACATACAGTATAGAGTACGTTAAAAAGTAAGAATTGTTATACTGTGGTTTTAGAGCAGAGTCAGGGCTTTGGGAGTGCCACGGGAGGAGGGGGTGCAGCTATTAGGGAGGTAGGTACTGATTGGTGTCAAGGCTCCTCATGAAAACCTGCATTAGCTGTTGTGATATGTCAAGTGGGCACGCATCCAGTTCATTCAAAATCACCAAGAATAAATTCATGCATATTACCAATGGTCATATGTCATTCTAAAATATCTTCCCAATTGGCCAAAAGAGAGAACAGTAATAGCAGATAGCAAAACTCCCCAGTCAGCACTGTCATTTATTACAGAGAAAGCTAACAGAGAGTAAAAAAAAAAAAAACAAAAAACAAAAGCTGGGGAATATGTTAGTTAGCCTTCGCCCTTTTGTTCCTCTTGCTACCTGGCTCCTGATTAAGGTTGTGTTAGTAGGGATGATAGTGGGCAGGGAAGGAGCCGGAAACTAAAGAATGTGTTCTATTGGAAACAGAAGAGAAACTAACCCAGGGAGGAAAGAATGGCCCAGAAAAGGGAGAGGGTAGCAATGGAATAGACCCAAATTTCTAAAGGCAGTTTTGGGTAAGAGTTTAAAAGAGATTTAAACAGGGAAAAGAATATATTTAAGGTACTTAAACAGCCTTTCAATTATTTCGATTTGTTAAAACAGGGCATCCCTGCATATGATTCTGTGCCAAGGCTGACTTCAAAGTTAGGAAGCCAACCCAGCTCATGTCCCTAGCAGCACAGTTTGAAGGAGTTGAAGATCACCAGGGAATATGTAGATAAAAAGTAGTAAGTACCACTCAGTCATGGACTGAGTTTACATGTAGCAACATGGGTAGGTTTCAAAATATGGGGTGACATAGAGATGGGAACTGATTAATAGCATAATGCCATGAATATAATTTTAAAATACACACACACAAAACAACTCTTCTACATTTTTTACACGTCACGGTGTCTACACAGGTGTATTGAATGTAGATACAAAGGCAAACGAAGAAATATACTAAGAAATATACTGGGCAAGGGAAGGAGGGAATTAAGAGTGGAGGTGGGGTGGAAACAGCACTGAACAGCACTGAAGTCATCCCACATCAGAGCTTGTGGGAAGTGTCCCGGATCATCTCTCAGCAGGTATGGCCGTTGTCCGTGCTGTTCGGTGGCTCAAGTACTTTTCAAGTTTAGGCTGCCTGTTGTTCCTATGAATGAATCTGGAGCCCAGTGTGCCCTTGTATGATCCTATGTATCAGTGAAAGAGCAGTAAGGTCTCTGGGTTGCTAGTGCAATTCTCTGGAAGCAGCAGGGTGAGCGCAGGGGTAATAACAACAAAAGTAGGGTGTGTTAAATTCTGGTGTTTAATCATGGCTCTTGGATGGGCATCCCTTTTCCTGGCAATCAGGGAGGGGCTGCAGGGGAGATCAGAGGGGTTTGGGAAGCACTGCCAGACCTGAGATGCCTGCAACTGATGAAAGCCTCAGGCGTCTCCTGGCCATCTTCCTAAGGTAAGTCTGCAGCTTCCCAATAATGGGCCACAGCTGGGGTTCTGCAGGAGGCTGTGGGTACCATGATAAGCCCAGAACACCATCTGGTTCCAGCCCGTGGGGAACAAGGCCTGGGGAGTGGCCTTTCCTCTGGGGCAGACAATGAGACCTCTCTTGCAGAGGAGCTTTGGGTCTAGGTCCCCTTCCCTCATCTTCCATCTTCTTTATAACTTGTTGACAGTGGTAATGAGATAGAGAAACCATCCTCCTGCCCTCTTCACTGATTTTTCAATGGGCCAGCATGCTGCTAGCTTTCTTGCCAGCTCAGGCTTGCGCTTAATCCTACCAGCTTCTCTTAACAGTGCATGTGAAACCTAGAAAGAGATGGAAACTGTTTGTCTTCTGCCCACCGCTGGAAGATCAAATTGCTTGATTCAAATACTGTCTGGCTTATATAATAGCAATTATTTTACCATATATTATGTTTTAAATTGGTTTGCATCCTTAGGAAAGAAAGCACACTTTGAATATTTCAGTATGGAATCATTCTGTTTTGCGAAGGTAATACATTTTCTCATTTCAACATAGAACTTGGACAGATTCACTCATTAAACAGTATTGACAGAATACTTATCTTATGTCAGGACCTGATGTTTAAATACTCCAAGGCTTACACAGATAAGTCATGGTTTCTGCCTCCATGAACTTATCTACAGCCTACCAGGGAGACCATTATAAGATGTTAAGATAATTGCTATCATGGGGGTGGACAGCAGCATAGGTAAAAATGTTTCTTGGAGAATCAAGATAAACTTTACAGAGGAGAGAAATCTTCAGCTAAGTCTCGAGGGACAATTGGACAAGAGATGGGAGCAGGGAAAAAGGGCTGTGAATGGGTTCTTGACGGACACAATGGCCATCTCTGTTTCTGGACACCAAACAAAGCGGGAATGAGGAGCTGGAATGGAGTTCCCATCCTGGCTCTCAGCACAGGCTTTGCAAATCGCTTAGGTCTTTGAGGAACTTTGGTTGAGGAATCTTTACAGATCAGCAATTCCCACAGACCTCAATAAAGCTTTCTGTTTGTTTCAGAAAGCAGCATGACTTTGAGAATCAGTGTGCATTGCAAAAGCTCCAACTAATGTATCACAATTATAAAAACACCTGTTCTAGATATGGCAATATTTTTGTTGTTGTTGATCCACTAGGCTGAGCACATCAAAACTAACTTCTTCATTTAAAAAAAAAAATTAACAAGTAAATGATAATCCTAGCTTTAATTTTTCCCCCTGAAATTTAAAAACCATGAATTTTGAATTCCAAAAATATCTCACAGTGAGCATTGACCTAAACTACTTATTGTAGAAGCATCATTTTCTTCAAAGATTGCAATTGATTATGAACAATAAGTAAGTTTAGATTTGACCTCAAGAATCCAGTTCCTTAACAATATATCTAAGAGATTATTCCACCTCAGTACATAAATATTTAATTTTACTTTTAAAATCAAATATTTTAATATATTATTAATAATATTAAGAATCTATTATATGTTACAATAAACATTATATTATTAATAGTAATATTTATAATTATGTAATTAATATAATAATGATTAATAATTATATATCACAGATATCATAATTATACAGCTCGATGAATCTTAACAGTGTGTATGCATGTGTGTTATCAACACCTGGATTAGGAAATAGAATATTATAAGCACCCTAGAAGCCCCTATGTGCTGATCTCCCAATCACTGCTGTTACTTCCTCCATGACTCTCTGTATCAGTGAGATCCGCTGTGTAACCAACCACTCCAAAATTTGGTGGCTTAAGACAATATTCATTTACAATTCTGTGGGTTGGCAGCTTTGGCTCAGCTCAGCTGGGAATTTCTGTTGATCTGGATGAGGTTCAGCTAATTTTGGGGTGAGAGCTCACTCCTGCAGGTATCTGCTAGATTGCCTGGGGGCTGGCTGACTTCTGACTGGGATGACATCCTCCACGTAAGCCCTCCCAGGCGCCAACTCAGGCTTGTCCTTCTCATGGCAGAATTTTAACAGCAGCAAGAATAGAATTTGCAAGGCTTCTTAAGGCCTAGGCTCAACGGATACATCCATTGGTCACATGTGTCTATCAAAGCAAGTCAGGAGGTCAGCCTAGTTTCAAGGGGTGAGACTCCATCTCAAAGCAAGGCCTTTAACATGTTGTGGCCATTTTTATAGTCAACCACAATCACCAGTGGTTGGTTTTTGCGTTTTGTGTAAATGAAACCGTATGTCATGTACTACTTTTTTGGGGTCTGTTTTTTCATTTGACATTATGACAAAAATGTTATATTGGTACTATTCAGAATAGTCAAAATAGTACCAATATAACATTTTGGTCTGTGTCTTTTGGTGAGCACATATACATGTATCTGTTTGGTATAAAATCTAGAAATGAAATTTCTAGGTTAGAGTGTATGTCCATATTCAACTTTAGCAATTACGGCCAGTTTTCCAATGTGATTGTAACAATTTACATTGCCACCAGTAGTTTATGAGAATTCTAGTTGTTACCCATTCTTGCCTAAACTTGGGGATTACTTAATATCAGTGTTTTTAATTTGAGCCATTCTCAAAGGTGTGTGCTTCTGGCTCGTTGCTGAATTTACACTTCCTGGATGAATAATGATGCAGAGTTTCTTCTCATGTGTTTTCTGGCCATTTGGATATCCTCTTTGGTGAAGTCCCTATTCAAGACATTGGCCTGTTTTTCTAGCCAGTGATTTGTAATGCCTGGTCTATCTCTACTTTCGTCTAACTCCTAGCATGTGGGGGATCCCAGGGATCCCAAAGGAAATCTTGGGGTGTTTATCATTGTTCCTTTTTCTTGGAGGGCCCTGAATGTCATTAAAACAAACAAACAAACAACAAAACCAAAACTCCGCTACATCATGAAACTGCCAAAAGCTCTACACTTCTTGGCCGCCACTTTCTGCAAGGCTTCTCTTGGCCCTAGCAAAGCAGTGCGGCGTCAGTGAATGCCTCAAGGGGAAAGCTGCAAACCGTCAGCCCCACATGTCTCTGATGCCCTTCTCCTAGTCCCTCAGCCCTGGGACATCTTAGCAGCCGTAACTCCACTTTTATTCTCACCAGATCTTGAGGTTGCTGGAAGCTCCCTTCAGTTTCCTGGCTTCTCAGCAACCTCTTTTGGCTCGTTTCCCAGCTTCTTTTTCTGCACCCTGTGCAGGGTGGCAGACGACTCAAGGCATCTCCATTTCCCTTCTATCCAGGATTTTGGCTTTTCACCTGCTGGCCACCTTGATACCTCTCTATGGTCTTCAAATTTCTTGTTAATCCAGCTATTTTAGTTGTTCTTAGTGAGAGATTCGGTCTGCTAGAAATTAATCCGCAATTACCTAAAGTGGAATGAATGTCCTTTTCTTTTCTTGTCCAGCTACATAGTACAGCATTATGTGGATGCTCTAAAATTTCTTTATGTATTCCCCACTTATGGGTACTTAGTTTGTTTCCTATGTCTGTTATTGCAAACTATAAAGCAGTGTGTAAATTTATTTGTCTATTACTTCGCAGATGTGCAAATATATGTTATAAAAATTCCTAGAATGTAATTACTTGGTCAAAAGGAATATGCATTTGTGTTTTGATATACAGTGCCATATTATTCTTCACAGAACTTCTACTAATTTATATTCCAAACATGTTATGAGCATGCCTATTTTCTCACAGCTTAACAACATGGTATGTTATCTTAATTTTGGTATTCGCCAACCCAGTAGCTAAAAATAATGATATCTCATGAAAATAATAGTATCTCATTATAGTTTTAATTCACGTTACTCTTACTGTGGGAGAGATTGAACATCTTTTCATATGATTAAAGTCTCAAGTTAACAAATTGCCTATATATTTGTGATGATCAACATTTCCCAGAGTATATTCCACTGAATTCACATAAAATTTTCTGGAAAAAAAAAACAAAAAAATCTTGTGCTTCCCCCTTTTGGCAATTCAAAATTCATTATAAAAGCCTCTGATAAAATCAACCCATTTAACTTTTTTTTATTGTGGCATAATATATATAACATATATATATATATATATAACATATATATATATATAACATATTACTTATTTTAACCAAAAGTAAGTGTACTATTCAGTGGCATTAAATACATTCACAATGTTGTGTAACCATTTCCACTATCTATACCCAAAATCTTTTCATCATCTACAACCAAAACTCTGTGCCCTTTAACGATACCTCCCTCTCTCTTACCTCCTCCCGGCCCCTGCTAACCTCTTTTCTACTTTCTGTCTCTCTGAATGCGGCTTTTCTAAGTACCTCATGTAAGTGAAATCATATAATATTTGTCCTTCAGTGTTTGGCTTATTTCACCAAGTGTAATGTTTTCAAGGTCCATCCGTGTTGTAGCATACACAAAATATCATTCCCTTTTATGGCTGAATAATGTTCCATGTTATATTTTGTTTGTCCATTCATCTGCTGATGGATACGCATTATTTCCACCATTATTTCCACCTTTTGGCTATTGTGAATAGTGCTATGAGCATTGTATACAAATTTATTCATATCTTTGCTTTCAGTTTTTTTGAATGAGTGGCGAGGAGTGGAACAGGTGGGTCATATGGTGGTTCTATGTTTAACCTGTCAAGAAACTGCCAAACTGTTTTCCACAGCGGCTGCACCATTTTATGTTCCTACCCACAGTGCATGAGGTAGGAATCATTTCATGTCATGTCCTCACCAACACTTGTCAGTTCTCTTTATTTTTTCTTTCTTTTTTTTTTTTTTTTAAAGATTTTATTTATTTATTTGACAGAGAGAGACACAGCGAGAGAGGGAACACAAGCAGGGGGAGTGGGAGAGGGAGAAGCAGGCTCTCCGCAGAGCAGGGAGCCTGATGTGGGACTCAATCCCAGGACCCTGGGATCATGATCTGAGCCGAAGGCAGTCGCTTAACCGACTGAGCCACCCAGGGGCCCTATTTTTTCTTTCTTGATTATAGCCATCCTATGATCAGGTGTGAAGTGCTATCTTGTTGTGGTTTTGACTTGCATTCCTCTAATGATTAGTGCCTTAGTCCATTCAGGCTGCTACAACAAAATGCCATTGGCTGGGTAGCTTATAAACAACAGAAATTTGTTTTCACAGCTCTGGAGGCTAGAAGTCTAAGATCAGGGTGCCAGTGTGGTTGGGTGAGGGTCCTCTTCCAGGTTGCAGACTCCCATGGCAGAAGGGGCAAAGGAGCTCTCTGGGAGCTCTTCTGTGAAAGTGTTAATTTCATGCATGAAGGCTCCAGCTTCATTACCTAAGCACCTTTGAATGACTCCACTACATTATACCATCATATTGGGCATTAGGATTTCAACATATGAATTTTAGGGGAATGCAAGCATTCAGACCATAGCAATTAGTAATATTAAACATTTCTTCATGTGATTATTGGACATGTGTACACCTTCTTTGGAGAAGTGTCTATTCAAGTCCTTCATGCATTTTTTAATTGGGTTGTTTTCTTGTTGAATTGTGGGAGTTTTTAAAAATGTATTCTGGATATTAATCCCCTATTAGATATGTGTTTTATAAATATTTTCTTCCATTTAGTAAATTGTCTTTTCACTTTCTTGATACTATCTTTGGATGCATAAAAGTTTCTAATTTTGACGAAGTCCAATTTATCTATATATTCTTTTATTACCAGTGTTTTTGTTCTCAAATTCATGAAGTTGTTACCAAATTCAATGTTACAGAGATTTTCACCAGTGTTTTCTTCTAATAGCTTTTTAGTTTTGGCTTTTTGGTTAGGGTCTTGGATACATTTTGACTTAATTTTTGTATATGGTACATATACATGTGGATCTACATTTTGCATGTGGATATCCAGTCTTCTCAGCACCACTTGTTGAAAAGACTGTCCTTTACCTATTGAATGGTCTTAGCACCCTTGTCAAAAATCAATTGACCATTTACATGAGAGTTTATTTCTGGACTCTCTATTTTATTCCATTGGTCTGTATGTCTGTTGTATGCTAGTACCCCATACTGTTTTAGGTACTAGAGTTTTGCAGTAGGTTTTGAAGCCAAGAGTGTGAACCCTCCAACTTTACTCTGCTCTTTCAGATTGTTCTGGTTATTTAGGGTCCCTTGCAGTTCCACCTGAATTTTAGGATCAGTTTTTCCATTTCTGAAAAAAAAAAAAAAGATTTATTTATTTGTTTGAGAGAGAGAGAACAAGTGGGAAGGGCAGAAGGAGAGGGAGAATCTCAAGCAGACTCTGTGCTGAGTGCAGAGCCTGATGCGGGGCTCAATCTCACAACCCTGAGATCATGACCTGAGCCGAAACCAAAAGTGGGACACTTAACTGACTGAGCCATCCAGGTGCCCCAAGGCTATTGGAATTTTGATAGTGATTACACTGAATCTGTAAATCATTTTGGATATTAGTAAACTTGTAACAATGTTAAGTCTTCCTATCCATGAACATGAGATGTCTTTCTGTTTACTTATGTCTTCTTTATTTTCTTTCAGCAATATTTTGTAGTTTTCACCATAGACATTTTTTCACTTTCATGGTTAGATTCATTCCTAAGTATTTAGTTATTTTAGATGCTGCTACAAATGGAGTTGCTTTCTTAATTTCCTTTCTGGATTGGTCATTGCTGGTCTATAGAACCACACCTGATTTTTGTGTTCTTTTACCCTGAAACTTCCCCCAAATTTGTATATTAGCTATAGTAGCTAGCTGTCATGTGGCTTCTTTGGAATTTCTTATATGATGATCTCACCCATGAATAGAGATAGTATTACTTCTTCCTTTTCAATTTGGATGCCTTTGTTTCTCTTATTCTTCTAATGGCTCCAGTATGGTGTTGAATAGCAACAGTGAAAGCAGGCATTCTTGTCTTGTTCTTGATCTTAGGGGAAGAGATTTCAGTCTTTTACCATTGAGTAGGGTCCACTTAACTTTGTTTTAAACCAGGATCATCTAATTTAATTTGAAGAATAAGCTATTCATATTGGGAAACACTTTTAATGGTAGATTAATACCTGGAATCAGTCTACAATATCTGACAGAATAAAAATCCTGGTGCTCAGAGAAACACATGGCATTTAGATTTCAATTTTTTATTCCAAAATTTTGACTCCACCATTTTGTGGGAGCCATTCTATCTGCTTAATCAACTTCTTTGTATACTTCAGCGCATTTCACAAAATGAAACAAAAAAATGTACTCTTCTCAAGCAACTAAGCAGGATGTGGCTACTAATTAAAATGCAAAGAGTGAGTTGTATGTGGCACTGTTAATATAGGGAGGACCATCACACACATGACTTGGTGCTCTGTGGTGTTGTATTGTTGGTGGTTGTAGGAACTCAGCAGGAACACTTCACAGCTGAAAGTTTTATAATTTGCCTTTTAGGGAGAAAGGTGTGAGGTTGATATGAAAACATTGGGTGTTTTCTCCTCTTGCCAAAAAATTCTTGATTTTATCTTCTTCACTCCAATCACTACTCATTAATTTTCACCAAGCACCCCATCTCCACATGCATGCTTTCTCTCAAAAAATCCCAAGTGAGACTCTGCCAAGACTCTGTTCCTCATCTGAACACATTACCTCCTTTTATACATTACAGGTACCTCTGACAAAGGCCAGGAAATGAAATGATGAATAAACAAATTGGCTGAAAAATCAGAGTTGTAAAATTGGCAGCAGTAAGATAAGCAAGCAGCAGAAACTGGCAGTGGTGAGATAATCAAACAGTAGTGTCAAAATGGCTGGGCTCAAGCTGGCCCTGTCAGAACTTTCCGGCCTTATGGGCAAAACCAAATGCAGGAAACTTTTTGCAGGATTGAGTCATAAAACCAAAGTCAAGGAAAGTTTTATGTATTTCACGGATGTCTCGGCTTTGTCATGTCTCTGCATAAGTTCTATCTATACTTTTAATAGCACTACCTGGTGTTGCATATAGTGAAAGTTGAATAAATGGTGGTCAGACGGTCACTGAAAGAAAGATTATCATCCCTTGTGGCTAGGCATTCAACAATGGCCTTCTCATTTTTCCTCAGATACACAACACACTTCTTCTTAGTTTGGACTCTGTCTTTCTCCTAAAATAATCTTCCCCAAACATGTAGAGAGGTTTTTACCTCTCATTTATTTAGGTCTCTGCTCACAGAGGCCTTCCCTAATGTCCCTTTCTAAACTATCCCCCAAATACTTTCTATCCCATTACCCTGCCTGGTTTCTCTTTCTGGGTCTTGATTTTTGGCACTCTGTTAAATGTTTATTGATATGTTTGTGTGTTATCTGTTGACCAAGTTCCGTTTCACGAGGGCAAGACTTTGTCTTGCTCACTGCTATATCACCAACATTTAAAATGGTGCCTTGCACATAGGCTAGGTACTTAGAAAATATTTTCTTAATGAACAAGCTAATAAATAAACCAAAGGCAAAGTCATTTAAGATATAAAGAGAACTTATCGCCTCTTTGAAATGATGCCTTGTCACATATAGGTAGATCATGCCCTCATATGGTATCATCAGCACTTTCTCTGCCCCTCCCTGTTGGTTTCTTCTCTGGCAGACTCTTCTCTCATCGTGGCCCCAGCACCCTAGGCTTACATCGTGCTAAGTTAAAAAATCCAGAGAGAAGGACATGCCCTTTTCCCAGTAGCAGAGGCAGGATTTCAGGGCTCTTCTGGGCTCTTCTGAGCAATACCCCTGAACCAAATGCTCTGACTGAAGAACTGAAACACGGTAATTGGGCAGGCCTTGGAGACTGGAGGCTATGTCCAGTCAAGCCACTGGGACCAAGATTGGGGAAGGACAGTTCTCCAAAGAAAAATCAGGGTACCGATACTAGAAGATGCATAAAGGGTGCCAAGAGGGCAAAAAAAGTTAGAGGGCACTGTGCTCCCAGGACTGAAAAAGAGAAAAATGAACAAACAAAAACAAGTTCTTTGCTGCTCAGTTACTTCTAAACTTCCTTTAAGTCCTCTCTCCCAGGAAACTAATAGAAATAAATCAAAACCTTATTCCAAGTTAGGATCCTTGTCTTCTTTATGCTTTGTTGGCACCCCAAAGGCGCTTTTGAAGACTCAAATGCTAAACACATGCTTGTGACTCAGGCACATGGAACTCTTTTTTTTTAAGATTTTATTTATTTATTCATGAGAGACAGAGAGACAGAGAGAGAGAGAGAGGCAGAGGGAGAGGCAGGCTCCCCACAGAGCAGGGAGCCTGATACAGGGCTCCATCCCAGGACCCCGGGATCATGATCTGAGCTGAAGGCAGACGCTTAACCGACTGAGCCACTCAGGTGTGCCCAGGTACATGGAACTCTTAACTACTGCCTTTTCAAACACTCCTCTATGTTTTAGGGGTTAGTCCGGACGATACGGACAAATCGTACCTCCCACTCCATATCCCCTTTCCCTGCTCTCCTTTCCTCCACGGCACTTCTCGCTTTCTAATATATTTTATGATTTATTTATTGTTTGGTCCCTTCCACTTCCCAGAATGTAAATTCCATGAGGACAGAGATTTTTGTCCCTTTTGTTCACCGGCCCATCCCCAAGGCCTAAAACAGAGCCTGGCATTCCACAAATATTTGTTGAATAAATGAACAGTGAGGGGCTAGCATCTGTGCTTTTTATTTAATATTTCTCTCTATTCAATAGATTAATATTACTCCATTTGATATATTTTGCTCATTTCTATAAAAAAGATTCTATTTTTTTCTCCTTCATATTCATTTCTTATAGTGTTTCTAGCTTCTATGTTGTTCAGAAGAATAGAGCTGTTACCTAAAGACGTATTTAAATTATCTTCTGATATTGTTTGTAACTGAACCAAATTCATCAAAAAAGAAGAGAAAAGAAAAGAAACGGGCACACACACATGCATGTGCACTCACACTAACAAAAAGCTATGTTCTGCAGTTTTATAGCAATTCTTGTTTAGTTTGTGCCAAGGAAATAACAATCTGTCATTAACATAAAGGTTTCCTGATCTGCTTTGTCAGTTTAGTATTAGATAAGGACAAAAAAAGGGGTGCCTGGTTGGCTCAGTGGGTTAAGCGACCGACTCTTGATTTTGGCTCAGGTTATGATCTCTAGGTGGTGAGATTGAGCCCCAGGCCTGCTTAAGATTCTCTCTCTCTCTCCCTCTCCCTCTGCCCCTCTTCCTTGCTTGTGCTCTCTTGCTCTCTAAAAAATAAATAAAAAATAAATAGATAAGGACAAAGAAGAATTTTTAACATATAAAAATTAGACATTTAAATCAAATTTTTAAAAAATATGGCCTCTGGCTAGTTATACCTTTCTCAAAAGATCCCAACATTTGAGCTTGACAACCTAGTAGAATCTGCTCATCTTGCATATTTTTCACTCTGCAGGCCAAAATTGGAAGTGGAGCTCCCTTACCTTAACCTTATTTTCTAATTTATGACATGCTTTTTTACCCCTCCATAATCCCTTGTGCCTCCCTCTAAAAGCCTGGAATGCTGTCTACTTTTCAACAAGAAAAGCTGCATAGCATGTCTCATTTCTCTTTTTGTCATAGATGCCAAATTAGAATCACTGAGTTACGATTAGGGTTTGTAAACTTATACACCAACATAATTGCAGTCTCCTTTTTTCTATAATCTTAATTTTTTACTTCTATTTTTTTTTTATTTACTTTTTTGTCAGTGATCTTGGTTCTATTATACTCAGAAGCTTTTATGGAAAGAAACAAGTTATAAATAAGCCAATTAAAATTTTAGGATATGTTTATATGCTGACCACTGTTATATTATTGACTAAGAGTGGTGTGGAGGATTCCAGCAAAATAAAAGTAAGACCTCCTATGTTCTTGAAGAGTTTATGGTAATATTTGTTGAATGGGACTAGTGCGGACCCAAGCAGGCTGGATATGCTCTGCATCATCTCCTGTCCTAGGACTGCAGAGGTCATGACAGCTGTCAGCTAGTCAGAAAGTGGCTCATAATCTTTTTACATATGAGAAGGTCTTTCAAATGTCAAAAGATACTGTCGCCTGTATCACCCAAGATGGGCTATGCTATGTGGTAACAACTTCAAAATGTCATGATGTCAAACCACCAACCTTCTTTCTGGATCACACTACCATCCACCCTGAACCAACGGGGGCCTCTGATCATCCTAGTTACTCTGGCAGCCGGGCTGATGGAGCAACCATCACCTCCGATCACAGAAGCAGAGGGAAGAGCAGAACACTGGAGGGTCTCCCATTGACAATTAAAGCCTGGCTCAGAAGTGACCGTCATCACTTATTTTCACAACTCATTCACCGGAACTAGTCATATGATGCTTCCTAACATTGGTCTCTGAAATGACCCTTCCTTTGACCTTTCTCCACCCCTCCACAGAGTCAATAGCTTAGTGAGCTCAGAAATGCGTGATGTGATTAGATTTTGGATGTGAACACTAGAGAAGGAGGTAGGTTTCATGCTGGGTTGAAGCAGTAAACATCTTAGTCAGTAAGGATGCGGAAAAGGACTGGACACTGTAAGCTGCTCAGAAATTTGCAGAAGTCTTGAAGAGGACTTTCGAGGGCCTGGCCATAAACTGCCGATTTCATGTCACTCTTGAAAGTTCCCAGCTGACGTTTTTGTTAATTTATACTATTATTATTAAATAATATTATTTTTAAATTTCCTTAAATAATCAACCTGTACACTGACTTACTCATTTAATGATATTTACTGAGTGCAAACAAGACAGTGAATCATACAATAAACAGGGTTCGTGTCACCTCTTATGGTCACTCAGGAGGAGCAGACATTAAACAGACACATATGGAAATAAACTTATTTATTCAGCCTACAATACTCAATGGCTATAGATTCATAGACTCCCTATGGATTGTCGGACCTGTGGGTTGAAGACTATAATTCCGGGAGTTTAGGCTATTCTTTAAGAGGCCTGACATGGAAAAAATGAAGGATCCCTACACCAAATTCAATGTTTCTATTTTTGAGAGCACTCAAAAGGATTTCTTAATTTCAATGCCATAAACAATTCATGCTAGATGGTTAGCCAGTGTATTAAAGAGAACAAATTACATTGGAGGGACGAAAGATAGCATGTCAATTAGAAAGAGACTTTAAAATAAATATTTAAAAAAAATAGTTAAAGAGATCATGGGATACATAAGGCAAAATTTAGATTACATAAAAAAAAAGAACAGGCAAGTTTGAGTAGGAAACAAATGGAAATTCTAGAGACAAAAATATAGTCATTGAAAAAGGATTTTAAGATTTTCAATAGCTAGATTTAAAAGGAGCTTACATACAGTTGAATGTGGAGTTAGTGAAATGAAATATGGATCTGAGGAAATAAATCAAAAGCAGCTCAGAAAGGAAGCAAGAGATTTAAATATGAAGGAGAAGGTAAGAGTCATGGAGAAACGAAAGGTTCAGTTTATATAATAGTAGTTCTACATGGCAAGACTCCAGGATATAGGTTAGAGGCACATTGAAATAAGTGATGGCTGATGATTTTCCATAGTTGAAGAAGCACATGAGCTCTCAGAGGGAAGTAACATACAGAGTCCTAAAAAGGTTAAGTAAAAACAAATTCTCTCTGAATCGCGTCACAGTGAAGCTGCAGAATACCTAGGGAAAGGAGCAAATTTTACAGGCTACCAGAGAAAAAGGCAGTCTGTAAAAAAGCGATCATCAGAGTTATTGCAGACTTCTTGTCAGCAACCATAGGTATTATAGGACAATAGAATAACATCTTCATTGTGCCATGAGGAAATAGCTGTTGACCTAGAATTCCCTGCTTATCTAAACTGTGGTCCCATAAAGTGAGAGTGAAATAAGACATTTTCAGTCGCTCCTCAGACCAAGTGCATGCACTATTCATGGACCCTCCTTTAAAGAATTACTAAATATTTACACTTCAGCAAGAAGGAAAATGAATATATATACACACAACTAATGAATCATTGAACATTATATAAAAAACTAATGATGTACTATATGTTGGCTAATTTAATTTAAATTAAAAAAAAGAAGGAAAATGAACTCAAAAGCAAGGTGTTGGGATGCAATAAGCAATGATCTGAAGGAAAGGAAAGACTGAAAACTAAGTATAGAATTTTCAGTTTTTAAAACACAGAAGTTGGCAGAAAGGCATTAATAAAGATAAAAGCTGAATATAAAATAGTAAACAAGGAATAGTGGGAAAGAGAAATAAAACAAAAAATTTTAAACCAAAAAATGAAAGTAAAGTAAATATATGACAAATTTTAAATCAGAAGCGGAAGAAGAAGCAGGAGAAGAAGAGGAGACTCAAGCAAATAATCATAAAACCAATCAGAAAGTTCATTAGATGAATATCCACCATTAAAAATACCACAACCCAGGTAGTGACCTAGCTTTCCAAGAATCTGCTGTTCCTAAATCACTTAACTATCCCAGGTCAGATGAAAGGATGAAAAACTTCCTAAACCATTTTCAGAAACTCATGTAACAGAAATATCAAAATCTGATAAAGATAGATCTAACACAAAAACTAGAGAATGTATACTCTTATTAATATCAACGTAAGCAATTAAAAATAAAATATTTCTAAACTGAATAGAGCAACCTATCAAAATAATAACACATCATAGTTAGATAGGTTTTATTCTAGAAGGAATAGCTTAGTGTTAGGATATCTATTGATCTGTTAAATCAATAGATCAAAGGAAACAACATAAAATCATCACAATAGATGCTATATATAAGCATTTAAAAATATTTAATGTCTATCACTGATTTAAAAAATCCAAGAAAACTAGAAATAGTGGGAAACTTCTTTTACCTTTTAAAGAATATTTATTCAGGGGCGCCTGGGTGGCTCAGTTGGTTAAGCGACTGCCTTCGGCTCAGGTCATGATCCTGGAGTCCCTGGATCGAGTCCCGCATCGGGCTCCCTGCTTGGCGAGGAGCCTGCTTCTCCCTCTAACCCTCCCCCCTCTCATGTACTCTCTCTCTCTCTCATTCTCGCTCTCTCAAATAAATAAATAAATCTTTAAAAAAAAAATAAAGAATATTTATTCAAAGCAGTATTTCACAGTACATGGAGGCATTACGATTAAAACCGAGATTAAGCAAAAATTCCTACTATTTCCAGTATTATTGAACATTTTTGTGAAGTCTAGCCAATGCAATAGATATGAAATAGAAGTAAATGAAAGTTTTGTAAGGGAATATATAGAATAATCATTACTTATAGATAATGTGAACTTCTACCAAGAGCACTAATGAGACTGTTCTGAACTTATTTAATAATGTAACAAGTTAAAAAATTAAATAACTTTTCGCTATGCCGTCGATCATCAGTAGAAAATATATTAGAAAAATGGTTGTGTTTAAAATAGTGGAAACAAAAAGTATCTAGGGAAAGCACTAGCAAGAAATGTTTAGCACCTATATGAGGGAAAAATAACCCACTTGGATTGGATCTACTTCTCTGAGGTACATGAAGGACTTCTTGCAGCAAGTAGGGAAGCCTGAACATTACAAGATGGAAAGTCTTGCTTAAATTAAGGTATATGTTCACCACAACTTCAAATGAAAATCTATGAGATTTCTGGAAGTGACAGGTGGGTATGATCAATAAAATGATTTTTAAAATAGCATAGAAGAATAAATAAGTCCTAGCTGTCAATAAGCATTTAAAGTATTTTGGTGGTAAGCAGTCATATACAATATCTCTCTAATCCTCATGAAATTTTAAGTCTAAACTTAGAAAGGTTAATTAATTTTCCAAGGGTCACACAGCTAGGTGGAATTGGTACTCCAACACAGGTCTGAAGGTCTTACTTCAGAAACTGAGATTTTTAATATCCATGTTATATATTGCAAGTGCGACAGCCATTTATATTTCTTGTATTACAAATCATGTCTGGAGCCTATTTGAGGAAGAAGCAGTTTATGTTACTCACATTCCATTTAAGGCCTATTCAAAAAGGGATACTCAAAGTCTTTCTTTACCTATGCTTAAAATAGTAGTCTATGGAAAGCTATTCAGGATATATGGTTAAGTGAAAAAAACAAAACAAAACAAAACACACATTGGAAAGCAGAATGATCCACTTCTGTACAAAAATATCCTTTTATGTCCATATAGATATAGATAATATGGCAGGATATTAATACCCATAAATGTATATGGTAGGACATTTATATATATATATATAAAATATCCTTTTATATGTATGGCAGGATATTAATACCCTAAAATGTTAGAAGTGGCTAACTCAGAATAATTTTTATTCTTTTTGTTTGTATTTTCTCCGGTCAGTTCTTTTGTTACATTCCCCCCAAAACCTCAGCTCTTGTTAAGCTGAAAAACACAGATTTGTTCTCCAATTTAGGTTCATAATGAAAAATTAGGCTAGGATTTTTTTATCTGCAGCCCAAAAAACTACTAGTATTAATAAAGTTATTTTGAGGAAAACCGTCAAGTTCAATCAGCTTGATCTTTAGCTGTTACGTAAGTGCAAGGTGAAAATAAACAACAATTTTAGTATGGTAATCAGGTGAAATTACACCATGCATTTATTTTAGAAATGGGTCTTTTCAACCTGCGAGGCCATTAGGACAAATCCTGGTGTTCGTGCTAATATCAGAATGTGGTCCTGCTTCCACACACGTCCCAGCCCCTCCCACGGTCCTTTTGCGATGCCCGCTGGCTGGTGCACGAAGGGACGCGGATCTGGCTCCACTAACAAGCAGCCTTCTTTCCAGAGTCATGTTCAGCTTGGTTGTTCGAGAATGCCCAGTGATTCTTGTTGTCGCCATGCAGCTCTACATGTTAACACGCATCTTAGCAAGACCTTAAATCCTGACTTCTGTGCAGCTACATTTCAGCTCACTCTCAGTATTTCCTTTTTGTTTGTTAGCTATAAAACCGAACAAATGGGACTGAGGGACCCTGGCATGGCTCCAAATCAGAGTGAAACGCATCCCGAGTTGGCCCTTTGCCCAAAGGTATAATTTTCAGCTGTGAGTTGCCCTTAATTCTGAAAATCATCTTTGTAGCTTCAGATTTTTCAGCGGAGTAGAAGCATTGTGTCTGCTGTCCAGGCAACCAGCATTCAAAAACAAAAATAATATTTTGCTTTCTCTTTGCATCAGATCAGACTTCTTTGGCTGGAGGCTTCAACACATGAAGAACATTCAAGTGTAAATGCTGTAACTATTCTGTGCTTGCAGGCCATAAATAACAGCATGCAGATTTCTTTAGGTTATTTGATCTTGGAACAGATCATTCTTTTAAGTTTGATACCTGAGATATTTTAAAACTAGATTTTTCTGCCTTTGTAAATAGTAAAAGTACTTAGCATCGGTTTCAGTTATGTTGGGGTAAATAACAAATTTATTCTGTGATTAAGGATAACAATTGACAATCCATGTATTTAGTAAACATGAATGCCAGTATGTACAACACATTAACAGTATGCCAATGCTCTGTAGTTTATAACACTACGGAGCAAAGGGACTTTCCAAACAGCAAGTTGATATTTGTTTTTATTGTTAATGAATAAAGTCTTTTTATATATCTTAAACTCCGCCAGGCAAAGGACTTGTGTCTTATATATCGTTTATCCCCCAAATTGAAGAGCAAATGTACACAAAGAGAATTACATGCCATTTCTTATCACTAGTTCTGCAACAAATACATACCAAGGTTTCCAATGCCCATGTAAAACAATTTACCTTATTCAGAAGACACAATAACTGCCAACAGTCTGACACTTACTTGCTGCATGAACCAAAGCAAACTCTCTGAGATTCAATTTCCTTATCTAAAAACATATAAAAACTCTTCTCTCTCCTTTTTGGCAAGGCTGTTATGGGAGCCATGAGATAATCATGAGAATAGATCTAGCATAGGACCTGACAAAATTTAAGAGTTTAATTACTGTTTTTTTTTTTTCAGATTATGAAAGGACTATGAGCTTATTATAGAAAATTGAAAAAAAGAATGTTAGTAGAAAAAAAATCACCACTGTCACACCATCTAGTTGTTTTTTTTTTTCTGGCCCTTTTTCTATCATAGTTTTTGTAGTTGAGGTAATGCTCACTATAAAATTTTATAGTCTGCCTTAATTCAATTTACTTTATAACATCAGCATTTTCTCATGTTATTACAAGCTCTTCGTAAACAACAGTTTTAGTGTCTGCGTGGTATTCCATCCTGTCATTTACTAGCCATTTCCCTATTATCACGTAGGTTGTTTTTAGTGTTTTGTATGGTAGACAGTGCCATGATAAACACCTTTGTTTCTAACTTTTGTATTTCAGATTATTCCCTCAGAATAGGATATATTTCTCCCATCTGTTCTTTGTTCCATGTTTCCACCTTTTCTGCCTTCTTTTGATTAATGATTTTTTATGATTCCATTTTATCTCTTTTATTGGCTCATTTACTATAATTCTGTTTGTTTTAGTGGTTGCTTTAGTATTTATAGTATACATCTTTAACTTAGCACAGTCTACCTTCAAGTGATATTATGTTACTTTATATATAGAATAAGAACCTTACAATTGTATATATTCACCCTTCCCTCCTCTCCTGTGCTATATTTGTTGTCTACCTTTCTTATACTATGATATAAATATTAGGATACATTGTCTTTATTTTTTGTTTTAAACAATCAAGCCTCTTTTAAAGATATTTTATAAGTAACAAAAAATATATTTAGTCACATCTTTACTATTTCTGATGCTCTTTACTCCTTTGTGTAGCTCCAGATTTCCATCTGGTATCATTGATCATTTTCCTGCTGCCTGAACAATTTCCTTTCGCATTTCCATTAGTGCAGATCTGTGGATGATGATTTCTCTCAGCTTTTGTATGTCTGCAAAAGTCTCTATTTCTCCCTTCAATATTGACAGATTTTTCTTGCTGGGTATAGAATTCCAGATTGACAATTTTTTTCTTAGAGTATGTTAAAACGTTGTTCTACTGAATTCTGGTTTGCATTGTTTCTGATAAGAAGTTTGTTGTCATTCTTATCTATTTTACTTTATATCCTGTGAGTTTTTCTCTGGCTGCTCTTTATATTTCTCTTTCCTTGATCTTAAGCAGTTTGAATATGATGTTATTTGATGTTTTCTTCAGGTTCCTGGTGCTGGGATTTGTTGAGCTTAGGTCTATTTAGAGAAAAGAGGATAAATCACACCAACCTTTTGCCTAGCAAAATACTTAGCACCCAGTAGGCATGCAGTAATGGTGGGAGGAATTATGGATGAAATTGATCATAAGTATACTGATAATACTACTTATTATAAGATAAAGGCAGTATTTCCAGACACACACACACACAAACACACACACAGAAAGAGAAAGAGAAAGAGAGCACAGAATTTAACTAAAAGCTAATACTGGGAAATCTACATATTTTCATGAATATTTTTGAGTAGTTTTGATCCAATGAAATATCCTTTTTATTGGAAGAGGGAAATATATTAAGTCTTTGGGAGAAATAGGAGATGATGAGTCATGAATTCTGTGAAGACGTTGGGAAGAATGAGTTAGCTAAGGAGCCCACTGAGTGCTTACATGCTTCAAACTGTAAGCTTCGTGTGAGTCCAAAACACAGATGAAGTTTGGGGCAGTGAAGCAGATGCAGCTAACACTGAAGTCTGTAGGTATCGCTTCCTGTCTCCTCAATTCTAGAACACTCACTCATGACCACGATATTAAAATGGACAGAAGCCAGGTACAAACAAATTAAATAGTCATTAGAGATAGAGAAACACATAGACTTACTGCCCTGTCTTGGGAAAATGTCTTGGGAGTCATCAGCAAGGTGGTGATATGCAAAGGAGAAAAGACAAAGACAAGAGCATGAGGTTGGTCTTGGGTCACAAATAAAAGAGATTTTACTGGACAGGCAAGCATGTGAACTCCTTAATTCCACAGTGATCTGTTTTTCCAAATGTATTGTTCTCCAAATGTTTGTTTCTCCTGATGGTATTACAGTCAGTGTTTTTGTGAATTCAGATCTCCTCCTTGGTTCTTTCACTGACCATAACTGATTAAAAGCAAATGCCAGGCTTGGGAGATGGTGGGGCTCATTCTCCTGGTGTGGTAGATTTTAAGGATTAGTTTGGGGGTCTAGAAATTTGACAGCTTGCTGTCTTGATGGTTGGCTTCATCTTCTACTGCTAAGGGGCTGAGACAGCAAGAAGGGAGCTAACAAATCTTTTATACATAGAAAGCAGTTATAAATACTCAAATAATATTTATATGGTGACAAGCATGACAATTGATTAATTTTAGTATAAAGACTAAATACGTAGCTGTTTGACTAACAGCAATGAGGCATTGACATTTCTGCTGCTTTAAGTAACATATGATGAGAATATATACCAAGAAGATAAATATATAACTCTGGTAGACAAAATAGAACAGACACAGAAGCTTGGGCACATGGCCTTAAATCAAATATCTCAGTCAGTATATTAGTTGTTTATACATCTGTTTAAATATAATAGAGAGTAGAAAGATCATTATCCATTTCAAATAAATCAGAAAGTGCTATTTTTCAACCCAAATATCAAGAAAATAATTTTTTAACATATAGGGACCAAATCCACATGATAAATACCCGTATCATTTTAATGCATTAAGATTTGATAAAATGAGAATTCACTTGCCATTATATGATTAAGTCATTATGTGAATTGTTTGTTGCATTGCTGTCAATAAAATGCCCAAATGAAACAATAAATATTTTATCTCAAAAATTCAGTTCATTAATTTCCATTTTATTATAAACATCCTACACAGCATCTTAGATTCAACCTAATACAGGGGGCAGAATACTTACCATATTCAGGAAACCTCAAATCTGCCATACACATCTATCTTTTTAAAAAGTGGCCCAAACTGGTTGCTTTTAATGTGTCACTATATCTAATAGAACATAGGTTAGATATACTTAAAACTGATTAGACTGGTGATTCAAACAGCCACAAGGAAACCTATAAAAGCATATAACTTTAGATTTAAAAAAAAGGTTAATCAACTCTGCATTGGCTTGCAGTCAAACTCTGCTAAGTACTGGGTGACTAAATCCATCCCATCAGATCTTCTTTTAGAAAGTTTAAACACCCAGCAATTTGAAAGAAATTAAAACTAGTCTGCACCCTGAGAAACGCTGAAATATGTTTCCAGGTCCTCTGCTCTGTGCTTTCCATCTGAGCCTGGGAAGCAAGTGGACATAACTGCAGAGGCCCTGTTCCATGCCAGTACATATTTTTGGATATGCTTAAAAATAATTCTCTATTACAAAAGATAGTCTGAGTATATTTTCCAACAACCAAGAGCATGGGAAATACATCTAACTTAATCAATATACTTATTTGCCTCTTGATAAACCCTATCTAACAATCTTTGTATAGGCTTCTTAAATAAGAAGTAGTCATTCATGATTTAATATAAACACCGAATTTATATCTATTACAATGTGTAAAACTTCTTGAAAATCATGAAGATAATTTGTCAGTAACCCAGAGCAGTAATTATAGTGGGAAGAAAAATAAAGGTGTTCCCTGTTAAATTAATGGAATAACAGGATGCCCATTGTCATAATTGTTTTTTAGACATTCTGAAGGTTCAAGCAAATGTCACAATATGAGAAAACAAAATGAGCAGTATATAAATATTGGACTACAGGAGGAACTCTTATTAACTGTTGATATGATTGTCTGATTGTATACCTACAAAAGATAAGAGCATCCGTTATAAAACTATTAATAGAGCTAAAAGAATTTATTAAATTGCAGGAGCACAGGAAACACACACAGAATCAGCATTCCCATTTGCTAGCTATAATTGGCAAAAAATTGAAATGAAAAAATAAGATCTCACTTGTAATGACCACAGAAATTATAAAGCACTTGGGAATATATTTAATAAAAAATCTACATAAAGAGAAATACAGTGGGGTCATATCATATGCCTGTTTATCATATACAAATTAAATTAAACTTACTCCATGCTACACATGCTTCTTTTTTAAGATATGTATATTTCATGCAATAAAGCTCCCAAATACAGGCCAAGTCCTTGCCTGGGTGTTCAACTTGAGAAACAGCAATCTGTTTCAATCCTGAAGGAAAAGCTGACTGTGTTGAATTTATTGTAAGATATTACATCTGCATATTATTCTTCAGGGGCCCTTAATAATTTTGACCATAAGCAATTGTTACCTTGATGCTGGTTTTAGAAATCAATCCTTATATAAGATGAATCTCCACTGTGGTATGTGACTTTTCTGAAGGACATAGAGCAAGACCAGGATAAATGGAACTTGGGGCTATGATGTGATTAAACATTTGGTTTTCTAATATCAAAATAAAATGTGCAGAAAAGTCAAAAGAAGCAGAAAACTGCCAAACTATGCTCCTTCACCCGACTCATTCCTAGAGACATCTTAAGGCAGAATGCTTACAACTGCCAGACCTCTGCCCTTCCTTTATTGTGTTCATCCTGGCTAATTGAGTTAGAGAATCTCCATTGTTTAGAAAACTTGTCTGCCTGGGGCGCCTGGGTGGCTCAGATGGTTAAGCATCTGCCTTCGGCTCAGGTCATGATCCCAGGGTCCTGGGATCCAGCCCCGCATTGGGCTCCTTGCTCAGCGGGAAGCCTGCTTCTCCCTGTCCTTTTACTGCTCCCCCTGCTTGTGCTCTCTTGCTCTCTGTCAAATAAATAAATAAAATCTTGAAAAAAAAGAAAAAGAAAACTTGTCTGCCTCCAGACTTACCAGTCATTACATTCCAGTATAAATAAGACTTCAGGTGATAAAGGTGAAACATGCTTGATTTCCTCTAACTAAGATGTGCATTTAGAATAGTAGAGGTTCTGTCTGGGTTCCAAGATGTTGCTAATGCTGGGATGCTTTGGTGTATGAGCAATGGGAAAGATCATGCAGGCATAAGAGCTCCCAAGGACAGGATAAAATTAGGGAACTCCTAGGATGAAATGGGAGGAAAGTTAAAGCTCTCTTGAGACTATGCTCTACCACTCTACTGCTTTTGTGGGATATTTGTATATTGTGTTGGGAGAAATGTTACCTGACTCCCTCTGTCTGTCCTCTCTCATGGGGATAACCAAAGCCCCTAAAATTCATCAACCAACTGAATGTAATGAATATACCCTGGTATGAGGTACCCTCATTGGGGAAAGTCCATCTTGGCTAGACAGGAAACAATGTCATGCAAATGTTGGTCTTTCCTAGCTGAATATAGATATGCAATGCAATTACAACCAGAATCCCAACTGTCTTTTCTGTTTGCTTGTCTTTGGACCTGGATAAGCTGGTTCTAAATATTTGCCAGTTGTCAAGAGAATTTTAAAAAAGAACTAGTGGGAGGTATTTACTCTATCAGCTATAAATAAATACTAAAAATATTGCAATAAAAATTCTATGGGACTGAGATAGGGATAGTAAATAAATTGTGAAAACATAATAGTAAATACGTAATTGCAATCATTCAGCAACAAACAATTTATTAGGCCCAGGCTATGTGCCAGTTGGTATGCTAAGTCACTGGTTCAAAAGCTGTGGACAATATACAGTCACTGCCCTCATTATGGGCTAAATATTTGCAAGGTATGAGCAATGTCATGGACAAAGAATCAACGGTGCCATGAGATGCAGAACAGAGGGATGGATCTTAGTGTGGGATCCATGAGAAGCCTCCCTTAGACTGTGATATTTTGGCTGAGTCTTGAAGGATCACTAAAGTTAAGCCAGGTTAAGGAGGCCAGTGGCAGGAGGACATGGCTCTTGCGGGGGGAAGCACCCCAGGTGGGAGCACCCCAGGTGGGAGCAGTCTAGTACATTTGAATATAGGGAAGGCTGATAGTTGGCGTGGGAGAGGGGCTCAAAAACCAAATTTATTTAGGAGCCTAAGAGACTGAGAGACCTTTTAATTTTACATTAAGAAAAATGGAAAGCCCTTGAAAGTTTTATATAAATTTCCTTATCTTTCAGTTGATATTGTTGTATAAATTTCAGTGCAATATTGATTGGTAAATGATATTTCTGTATATCTGATACAGAATAATGTTTTCATAAAAGTTTCAATAAATTTTGCTTATCAAGTAAAAAAGTACTTATACCTATATTATCAAATATTCTCTTTTTTATGTATTTTTTCTTTTTCTGAGCTTACTGTTTCCTCTGCATTCTTATCATCAGCTTTTATATGGTATATGTTTCTTATCAATTTTCCCCCAATGTATATGTGTGTGTGTGTGTGTGTTGTTATTTCCTTTTATTTCTTCAGTGGCTTTAAAGGATTGACCACTTTTCTCTGTTTCATTTATTCCTCCAAATCGTTTTGATGCACAGCTGGGACCAGAGTGAGGTGAGTGAGAGACACTGAATGCAAAATTTAAGAGAATGCCCAAGACTCAAGATTTAAAAGTATGTTCCTGCAATAAATAAAAAGTCAAAATTAATGTAAAAATTCCACCACGAACCATATATCAAAATTTTAAATAAACAAGAATCTAACCCTGCACTGCACACCTTGCCTCTCACTGGCCTCCCTTCAGCCCCAGCCCTGCTTCCAATAAAATTTTATTTACAAAAACAGTCAGCTAGCCCCCGGGCTATAGTTTGCTGATTTAAGTTTTCGAGTAAACGGATTAGAATTTAACAATGTTTTTGAACAAGAATTTAATAGTGTTTATAAAACTGTCCTTCCCTTCACAAATAAAAGAATATGAATATGCTTTTATTTACCTTCTACCTGCCCTCCTCCCAGTTGTTTTAGTTTCAATATACTTTTGACTTGGTATCTTTTACTATAAGGGTCTTGTCTAAATAGTAGCATTAAACTTCACAACTCCATTAACTACCATTGTTTAGACTTAGTTACATATTTTAATGGTTATATTGCTCCTCACTGTATCTTTACTTTCCCTCTCTTGAGCTCTGTATTCAGAGTCTTTTTTGTTATTGTTGTTATTGGAGTGATTGACTAAATGATTTTCCCTGGGAACTAAAAGTTTTTTTTCTCCCAGAAAACAGACATAGGTGGTACATTTTCAGTCTTTGTCCACAAATGTCAAACTTCCCCCCTCTTGTTTGAATAACAGTCTATTCAAGTCAGAATTCTAAGGGAAAATTCCTGTTTCCTTATAACTTGTGAACATTTCTCTATCTTCTAGTATGTAGTCCACTTCTCTTCTGGTTCACTTGTCATTTATCCTTGGCATTTGGAAATGCCATTATGATATGAGTGAAGTGTGGTTTCAATATTCCTGCCCAGGACCTTTTAGATCTGATGACTCAAGCCTTTTGACATCTTTCTTTTTATTTTTGGACTTTGTTTCCCCTCTGCCCACTTAAATTCAGACTTCTGGAACTCCAATTACGTAGCTTGTATGGATTCCAATGTGTGCTTATTGTAAATGCCCCCCGTAATGCGAGTTTCCCATGGCCATACCTCTGCTTTCTGGCCTGGATCTGCCCTGGCTGCTCAGGATTGGTCAGCCGACCTAGGTTGAGCCAATCAGCATCATTCCCCAGGATTTTTCTTTTTAACTGGAACTAAGGGGGATAAGTTAGTTCTCCTGAGTAGAAGAAGAGAACTGTAAAGTGTGTTTCTGCCATGTGGAACATCCCCATTTGTGGTGAGACAGTAAGAAATTGTAGGAAGAAAGGAAAAGAGGTGGTGATATTTGAAAACTTGGTTCCTGATGCTTCACTTTTAAGTCAAAGAGAGTGACAAGGAGAGTGTCTTCATTTTAAATGACCAAACTGGCACAAAAGTGGAGGGACCAAGAGAATGGAGACGGGGAAGCCAGTTGACAGAATATCTTAATAGTTCCCCTGAGAGGTGATTAGAGCCCTTTTTGAGGCTTTATAGAGATGAGTCGAAAACATAATTATGACTTAGTTTGATAGACCTGGTCATAGATGGGTGTGAGATTGGGGGCGGAGGGGAGACTAGAACATGCCTCACATTTCCGGTTGTGTGCCTGACCCAAACAAGGATAAAATCAACACCACAGGTCATAATGAAGTTGGGAGAAGGAAGCCAGATACAGAGAAGCACTCACTGTTTATATCAGCACAGCGTTAGGCAAAACCAATCCATGATGTCTGAAATCAGTTTGGTAGGTGGTGTGTAGCAATTGTCATGGGCCATAAAGTGGCTTCTGGGGTGCTGACGATGCTCTGTTTCTTGATCTAAGGGCTGGCTACACGTGAGTATTCATTTTAAGAAAAATACATTGAACAGTACACATATGATATGTACATGTTTTTATGTGAATTTCATACTGCAATAAAAAATGTCAAAAGCAAGAGGTTAAGGGGTTAGGGGTTAAGAGGATGGTTTCTTTTTAGCATATTCTGAATTTGAGATATCCATAGGACAGTGGTTCTCAAAGTGTGGTCCCCAAAGGAATAGCAACATTACCCAGGAACTTGCTAGGAAAGCATATCCCTGGGCTCTACCTGAGACATACTGAAACAAACATCCTTGGGGCAGGGCCCAGCAATCTGTTTGCACAACCTTCCAGGTGATTCTAACATATGCTAACATTGGAGAAAGAGTGCTATAGGGTATCTGAATGGATCTATTAGGCAGATAGCTAAGCATGAGTCTGAAGTTAAGTAGAAAATGGTTTGGGCTGAGGGTATGGTTTTGATTGCATTAGTTAATTTAAATGATCTTTAAAGCCACGAGAATAGGCAAACTCCCTCAAGGACATTACATACAGTAAAAAGAAGGAGGGGCTGAAAAAAGACCCATGGGAAAGCACAGCATTTCGGGGATAGGAAGGAAAAGAGGATACTGCTTGAAATGACAGCATATAAACACAAATACTATTCAGCTTTAAAATATGTTGGAGATGAACATTCACATGAAAAGATTTTTGTGATGTATTTTAAGTGAAAGAAGACAGACAATAAAAGGGCACAAAACTTACAATCCCATAGGCATACACTGACTATCTCTGAAGTGTGCAATTAAAACTATATTTTTATTTTCTTCGTTTTGCTTATCCATTCTTTCTAATTTTTCCTAATGTGAAGATGTCTTGTGATTTTGTAAACAACAACGACAAAAAAACCAATAAAATTGTTTCTAAAAGATGAAATATATCTTGCACACATGGAACTAGACAACAAGGCCTGAAGAAAATGCAGTTTTGAGATTTGAAGAGTCTATGTGAAGATGAAAATGCAAAATTTTAAACTGTAATCCAGACAGAGAATTGGGTACTTCAGAAAATTGAATTAGCACGTTAGGAGATGAAATCAGTAAATTCTTTCAGAATGTGGAAGACAAAAATAAGGAGCAGAACTCCGCCCCCAATAAGTGAGGATAGAGGAAGTGCAGTCCCAAGAGACAGTTGCGCCTGTCATCCAGACAGAGGTCCCCTACCTCCACTGTGGCTTCTCCTCACACAGTCGCCGGGGTGGTCTACTAACCGATCTACTAACCACCTAAAACCAGACGTGGTCACTGCCTCTTAAAGTTCTTCAGAGGCTTCCCATTGCATTTCAGATGAGATACAATATTGTCTCCTGGCAGTAGGACTCTGTCCATCGTCCTCTCCCCCCTACTTCTGTCCTCATACTCCCTCCACTCCAACTGCCCTGGCCTTTCTGCGCCTTGGGGGCCAAACTCTTTTTCATCCCCAGGCCTTTGGGAATGCCAGGTATATTCTCATTTATCTTCATCCTTCAGGTCACAGCTTGAATTAAACTTCCTCAGTGAAGTGTCCTCCCCACACTATGCTTTTCCCTCATCTTGTGCAGTGTAACGCATAGTTGGAATTCATTCGTGCATCTTCCATGATAGGATAAGCTTAGTGAGGGCAGGGTCCATGTCTAGTGTATTCACCCTGTTATGCTGCATCTAACACAGTCCCTAGCACACAGTAGGGGCTCAGCGAATGTTTGTTCCTTCATGATTGTCACAGATGTTCTCCTCTTGGTGGGTCTTCGTGGTTATTTTAAAGAGAAGGCTGAAAGTAGATTGGCCCTGCATCCATGCTTGCGCCACCATAGTACACAGACCCTGCCAGACGTGGGTGCTTAATTGCAGCTCCTCGTCTTACATAAACCAATTTCTAGAAGTAAGCTAACCAAATCTTAGAAGCTCTGTTGTCCATTTGGAGTTTCCACGTGAGGTATCCAGATGGCCTGGAAGCATGAAGATGGCTTCAAAACCTGCCTTGTGTAATCTCAGCGAGTGGTTTATGCATGGATAGACTCCAGTTCAATCAATGGTAGGGGCTATCTTTTAATTATGCGGTTTTCATTCTGTCATCTAAAACACTGCTGCGCAAACTGTAGGTGTCTTATAAATGCTTATTGATTTAATTATCAGTTAATAGATGTATTTTCTTGCAGAATGGTTGTTTAGTGTTTCTTAATTTTTAGCAATCATTTCCTATGGCCACATGGACTTTCCTTTCCCACCAAACTGATTAACTCCTGAAATAGGAGGAGCTCTTTATTGAAAACAGTAATTGAAATCACGATGCCCCCAAATGCCTCTAGCAATGTTGTGGGTTTAGCCTCTTTTTTCTTCTCATAATATGTGTATCAGTTATCTATTGCTGCATTCCAGAGTACCTCCAAGTTTAGCAGCTTAAAACAACAAACTTCTACTACATCATAGCTTCTGTGGGTCAGGAACCCAGAACTGTTCAACTAGTCCTCTGGCTCTGAGTTGAATTTTCACCAGGCTGTAGTCATCTTGAAACTTGACTCAGAGGAGATCTCTTCCAAGGTCTGGCAATCGGCATGCCTCAGTTCCTCCCAGGCTGTTGGCTAGAGGCCTCAGTCCCCTGCCTTTGGGCCTTTCCGTAGGGCAGCTCTGGACATGGCAGCTGGCTTTTCCCAGAGGCACAGTAGGGAGAGAGGAGAAAGAGAGAGGATAGCGGGGAGAGTGCTGGGGAGAGAGAAATAAGAGATGGTGAGTAAAAAGCCAGAGTCTTTGTGTTATCTAGTCTCAGAAATGATATTCCATCACTTTTGCCCTATTCTGTCCATCAGAAGTGACTCACAAGGACCAGCCCACACTCAAGGGGAGGAGATTACACAAGGGTGTGAATACTAGGTGGTGGGGATTTGTGGGGCTAGCTCAGGCATTGCCTAGCACAGTATTTTCCCTTATTATTTAATACCTAAAATCTTGTCTTATTTTCTTATGGGAAATTGCAAGCATATAGAAAAGTATAATAAAGAATTATATATCCAGCACCTAACTTTAACAACTGTTAACATTTTGCCATAATACTTCATTAACTTCCTTGTTTTTATTTATTTTTATGTTAGTTATGGACATCATGACGTTTCACCCATAACTTAATAGGCATCTATAAAAAAGGATTCCATGTGTCTACCTAATCATAAAACCGTTGTTACATCTGACAAAATTAGCAGTAATTCCCTGATATCATGTAATACCCAGTCCGTTTTCGGAATTTTAAAAATTATCCCCAAAATGTCTTTTACAACTGGTTTGTCCAAGCCAGGCTTTTGGGACTCTCAAGTCTCTTTTATTTATTTATTTTTTTAAAAAGATTTTATTTATTTATTTCAGAGAAAGAAAGTGAGAGAGATCATAGAGGGAGAGGGAGAGGGAGAAGCAGACTTGCCGCTGACTGAGTGGAGAGCCCGATGCAGGACTCAATTCCAGGACCCTGAGGTCATGACGTGAGCCGAAGGCAGACGCTTAACCGACTGAGCCACCCAGGCGCCCCTCTCAGGTCTCTTTTAACTGAGAAGACCCTTGGCCCATAGCTTTGTATTATCTTGTTTTTCCATGTAAAATTATTGTTACTTGTCTGCAGCTCAAGAAGAAATATAGTTTGAAAGAATTCAAGGGCGCCTGGGTGGCTCAGTCGTTCGGCGTCTGCCTTCGGCTCAGGTCATGATCCCAGGGTCCTGGGATCGAGCCCCACATCGGGCTCCCCGCTCTGCAGGAAGCCTGCTTCTCCCTCTCCCACTCCCCCTGCTTGTGTTCCCTCTCTCGCTGTGTCTCTCTCTGTCAAATAAATAAAATCTTAAAAAAAAAAAAAAAAGAAAGAATTCAAATGGAAAATAATTCAGTGATTCCTAAGTATGTCATTTAAATGATAGATTTTGATAACAAATTCTTCTAACTTTTATATATTATGAGATTTAAATACTTCTGATCCCAAACACTTTCAGAGTAGCAGGGGACAGCTTTGACCCCAGCTGATGCAGACATTTAAGATTATAACACACGAGAAAGCTGTAGAGCAAATGGCCTTCATATACAGAAGTGACATCACTGGAGAGGAGGAGGGAAGGTGTCGGGCAAAAGATATGCTTATAAAAAATCAGACTTCTAACTGAGGTGAGTCCAAGGAAGTGCATTTTTAAGGAGCAGATATGCTGGGAGTTCAAATTCTAAGGATTGCTTACTTAACAAAAATCAACTTTAAGTTGGTAACTACTAATATATTAACTCCTTTCCTGAAAGATAAAAAGGACCTTAGAACACTTCAATACCAATTATTACTTAAATTTTATGCTGTTGTTTTAGTTTGTTCTATGTTTTAGTCACATAAAGTAGAATAATTATAATTATTATTTTATCAATTTTTAATATTAGACATTCTAAAATTATTATTAGAATTCACATTAATCTATTAAAACAGAAGAAATATGTGATCATCTCAATAAAAGGAGAAAAAGCAGTAACATTGATAACATTCAATACCTTTTTATTATTAAAAATCCATAGCAAACCAGGAAAAGCTCCAGAAATCTATGAAGAATATTTGTCCCAGGGCATCTGGGTGACTCAGTCAGTTAAGGATCTGCCTTCGGCTCAGGTCATGTTCCCAGGGTCTTGGCATCCAGCCCTGTGTCAGGCTCCTTGCTCAGCAGGGAGTCTGCTTCTCCCTCTCCCTCTGCCCCCCCCAAATAAATAAATAAAATCTTAAAAAAAAAAAGAATATTTGTCCCAAACCTCAGCCAACATCATTCTTTATGGGAAAACTTTAAAAGAGGTCCCTTTATATCAGAAAAAGATAAGGATGCCCATTCTCATGTTCTATTTTACCTTGTTTTGGAAATTGTAGTCGGTAGAATAAGATAAGGAAAAAAATTTGAAGTCATAAAGATTAGAAAAGAAGAAACAAAAGTGTCACCACTTGTAGATAATAGAATATTTCTGGAAAACCCAAAATAATCTACAAGTTATTAGAAATCATAAGAAAATCTAAGTTGTTATATTTAAGATCAATATACAAAAACAATAAATGCCAACCATAGTTAGAAAATGCAAATAAGAAGCCTTATATTTATAACAACAAACTATAAAGAACATAAGAATAAACCTAATAAAATATATGCAGACCTGTATAGAGAAAATTATAAAACATTGTTAAAAAGCACTAAAGAAGGCTAATAAATGGTAAGGTAGTTCATGTTTATAGATAGCAAAAGCCCAATATTGTAAAGATATTAAGTCTTTCCAAATAAATTCAATTAATTTCCAAACAAACTCTTAAGAGTATTTTTCATGGAGCCTGAGAAGTGGATTCTAAAATTTATATGTAAGACCATAGAGCTAAGAAGAATCAAAGTATTACAGAAGACGAGATGTGAAGAAGAACTTGCTGTACTTAGTATCAAGGTTTATAAAATTAAGTAATTAAGACAGTATAGTACTGATGCAGGAATAGACTGATGAATGGAACAGAAGAGGGAGTACAGAAATAGACATACCTATATATAGAATTTTATAGAAGACAGAAATGTTTTATGTGGTTGGGAGGAAAGGACAGAAAATTCAGTAAATGTGTAGGGGAACAACTGGTTTTCTATATGGAAAAAATGAAGCCTAATCCTTCCTCACACAATGTACAACATTCGACTACTGATTTTAAACATGAAAGACACACAATAAAAGCTTGAAAATAAGTATCTAATATTATCTTTTTGACTTCACAATAGGGAAGAAGTCTTTTTGACTTTTTTAGATGAAGCACAAAATAGTCTCAGTATTAAAATTTTAAATTTATTCACAATCACTATAAAGAAAATGAAAGACAAGTCACAAACTCAGAGGTGTGTAACGCATTTAAAATTATAAAACAATGTTATATGTGTATATATGTATTTCTACAAACCATGGAGAAAAATGCAACAAAAGACATTAAAAAACATTTCTTAATTCTAGAAATTTATGGGTAAAATTCCTATCAACTTGAACCTGATACTTAGACCCACCTTATTTCTTAATTTATTAGAATTCACATCAAAAGGTATAACACAACTTTAAACTCTAGATATTTGGCAATAACTTTATTGTGGAAAAAATATACATAACATTTACCACTTTAACCATTTTTGAGTGTATAATTCAGTGCTATCAAGTACTGCAGCCATTACCACTATCTATTTCTAGAACTTTTTCATTATCCCAAAGAGAAACTCTGCACCCATTAAGCAATAATTCCTCATTGCCCCTCTCTCCAGATCCTGGTAACCTTTCCTCTGCTTTCTGTCTCTATGAATTTTCCTATTCTGGATACTTCATATAAGTGGAATCATGTATTCATCCTTTTGTGCCTGACTTATCTTACTAAGCATAATGTTTTCAAGCTTCATCCATGTTGTAGCATGTATCAAAAATTCATTTTTATGGCTCTATAATATTCCATTATGTGTGCATACTACATTGTGTTCATTCATCTGTTGATGGACATTTGGGCTGTTTCTACCTTTTGGCTATTTTGAATAATGCTGCCATGAGCACTGGTGTACAAGTATCTGTTTTAGTCCCTGTTTACAATTCTTTTGGGTATATACCTACGAGTGGAACTGGTGGATGATATGGTAATTTTATGTTTAACTTTTTGAGGAACTACCAAATGGTTTTCCATAAAGCCTGCACCATTTTACATTCCCACCAGCAATGCATGAGGGTCCCAGTTGGGATTATCTTTATGTGTCACCCTATCTGATTTTGAAATAAAAACAAAGCATGCGAAGATTAGTTTTTACTTATAGGTGAAAAACAATAGTTAAATAGAAAGCAAAACCATGAGATAATAAAATCTAAGATTTGTGGATTTCCTCTTGTTTGGTGGACTTTTCAGGAATCCGCAAGTGTTGTTGGCACAAGCTTCTTTGTCTGTAGGTAATGTGAAAATTGAATTTGTTGTCGGTGATAAAGTTCACGTCTGCTTTCTTTGGGGGGACATTGATTTGGGAATATAGTTTACTATAACCTGGTAATTTCAGTAATGCAAATGCAACAAAATGTTACTTAAAAACAAAACATAAATTCAATCGGGGGTGGCAAGGCAATTAAGGGGAGCTCTCTCCATTTGGTCATCCTTCTGGGGCATTATGGCAGCTGCAGCCAATATTGAACAGGGAGCTGTGGCTGTTTACAGATGCATTAAGAAGGAGAGGCTTTGGAACTCAGTTGCAGAATTTTTCCTGTGCAAAAGAAAGGCCAAAATTGTCAGAGAGGGAGCATATATCTGAGGGATATAAGTAAATTTAATTTTCGGTGAGAGCGCAAGGTGCTAATACTGAGCATTACAGTTGCAATAAATCAGAACCTAGGTTTTGGCTGGCCACAAGAAAGGTGAGTTAGGTTCAGAATATTTCCCATGTATCAGTTACTCTTCTACTGCCCCACAAAAGCGACGTGTATACCCATCTATTTTTCCTTTAGAATATTTATGTAGTTCATTCACGCCCCAGGATTGTGAGTGTTTGAATTGTCTATGGGTTGCAAGGCTGTCCATTTCTGGAAGTACGAACCACGATAAATGCAGTGGTCATAGGAAAGTATGAAAACACCAAGTCTTCTGATATTTGATTATCCTTAACATAGAGCTTCAGTGATAAAAAGATTTTTGTGGAAAACAGTATAACTTCAAATTAGAATCATGAGGCTTAAAAGGGGACATTTTAGACTCAGGGATCTCGGTTTTGACTTGCGACTGGATGCTTAACAGGTGGTCTGCCACTTGCCTTATGACTCTGGTGACATCATCTCTTTGCCAAGATGTTGCAGCTGAACACACACCCAGCAGAACAGGAGCTACCTCTGTAATTCAACAAATTATATTTATCGTCTCATCTGGCTATACCCAGTTGCCCAGGAATATGACTTTTGGTCATTACTCTTCACCATATATGTGGTTGTCATGTAAAAAAACCAAACAAAACAGTCACAAAATCAATTTGTTAGCAGGACAGAGAGGGGGCTTCAAGGCATGGAGGAGGACCCCAATCCCCTTGGGAAAAAAGCAGAAAGGTCAATTTGGTTTATTAAAGAGCTGATCCTTTTAGGTTCAGGATATAATATACTTCCTTTAATGCCATCTAATAGGAAATCAGAAACAGTCCAAAAGCATACTATTCCCTTAGGAGGAGTCAACACAAAATTAGTACCACCAGGCCAAACTCTAGTGCTTTCTGCTGCCTTAAGCACAGAATCCTGCAATGCAAATGTCATTTTTACTTCTTGGAATCAAATTTAAGGCCTGGTGTATGGAGGTGTTCTGGTAGGCACACACACACACATATATATATATATATATATAAAATAAGGGCAAATAAAGTGTACTTCAGAATGATCTGGTAGATTTATGCCATAGCCTAAAAAGCACAGAGAAAGAAATGTAATTTTCCCTGAAACAACACATCAATGAACACACACTAATTTGGCACTTATAATTTCTCAGCCTTCATAAGTGTAGATTACCTGAGCAGATTCTTCAAAGGACAAAGAGTAGGGGTTCCAAAGTAGGGGTCCCAGGACCAAAGCGAGCCAGAAAGGGGCTTACCTAAGGCAGGGCACCCAGTAAGGAGTATGGTCAAAGACAAGACTGTGGTGAGAATCAAATCTCAAGGGTACAGGGAAAAGGGGCAATGAGGTGAATTGGGTGGTAAATTGCTCCTGAAGAGTGAGAGTGCTATCAGCCCATTGGCCTGGTACCTGCTGCACAGTAAGAAAGCAGACACAATGGCTTCTGAGCACCATGGAGTGTGTGCCAATGGGAATGGGTACAGACATGTACAACATACAATGCCTGATCTCAAATGACTCCCAGTATTGCTGGGCAGACTCCATCATCACATGGGAAGCAATCAGAAACAAACACTCAAAAGAGCAAATAATGATGGACTAAATAATGGGCTCTAACTGTGTGAGGTTCAGAGAGGATAGTCAGGGAAATCTTCATAGAGAAGGGAGCTGGAGCCGGCCTTGATGATGTCAGGGGAAGGGAAAACGGATCAGGAGCATCCCAGGCAAAGTATAGCATGTGTGAAGACCCTGAGAGTGAAGGAACATGGCGGCTGCAGGGATCACGGGAGGTTGACCCACAACAAACATGGCACTGCAGAGACAGCAGGAGACTGGCCCTAATGGAGCAAATTGTGCACCCTGTGAGAGCCGGTGTGAACGGGGGCCATCTGGAGAAGCCTGATGGCTAGCAAAGAATTGGATGAGGTGGGAAAGAGAGAGCCCTGGAAATAGTGTGTAGAGGAGACTAGTCGGGAGGGGAACAGGGAAAGTGGGAGATGTATGAGACAGAGTCTGAGGAAAGTATACAGGAGGCAAATGAAGTTGTCTAGCCATGATGCCCGGTTTAGAACCCAGAAGTGGGACAGTGGAGGAAATGATAAATGCTAAGATGTTTTAGAAGAAAAATCAAGAGGTTTTGTATTTTGACTGTACATGAGGTATAAAGAAGAGAGGAAAACTCCAGAATTTCAAGTCTGTAAAAGGGAGGTCGGAGAAAGGAGACTTTCCATATGAACATGGTTTTGGAAAAAAGGACTATACATGTAAGATTGGTCATACCGATGATGAAGTGACATTTAAACAACCAAGTGGAAATGTCCAGTGAGCAGTTAGAAAGAAGAGACTAAAGCCAGGATAAGACTGGAATTATGGATTTGAGCCCAAGGTAATTCTCAGCAATCTGTATGTTCATATATTAGGATCCTGAGGGATACCACCTTCTGTATCTCACGTGGGATGTGAATTTGTGTTCTTGAATTAGCTGAGTAGTTTTCCCTTTTCAGAAGAAGCAGTAAAATAAAGCAATCTCTTTGGTAGCAGCATGGGGAGGAGACAAATCAGTTCAATTACAATCTGTAAACCCAATGGTTGACTTGGATCAGCAGTTTCAGTGTTGAAACTCCTCAACCATTATTTGAAGGTAAAAAGGAAACCCATCAGAATGCTCCTCCGTTTTCAAAGCGACTACTGGAAAACTCAAGGTAAGGAGCCAGAAGTAATTTCTTTCCCACTGATGCCCAGCCTCTTGGTCTAAGTATCACTTCTGTTACTGAGTGCAACTTCTTTCATGGAAACAGGTTGCTTTGTTTCCTGAGTGTGGTGTTCTCATCAGACAAATCTGTTGTTTAGTGTATACAGGTTGATTTGGTGGAATGATATTTGCGTGTGGTGTTATGTAAATAGAGTTATAGCCCATCTTTCTGATACTAACATAGGCTATAATTAGGACGTATGCGTATTTAAGGAAGCGGGGTGTGTGTGTGCGCGTGCGCGCATGTGCATGCTGAGCTCAGGGTAGAGAGATGTGTAAGGGAGCCCGTGTTCAAGTTCCTGATGTAAAGAAAGTCGCCAATTCACAGAGGAATTTGATTACCTCTATCCATTATACACGCGCAGTGAGTGAGCGTGCTACTCGCCATCTGTCATCCATTTCATTTGCATTGCCGGCACCTGGCCTGTTTGTCTGCCACGCTCCCTTCTTCACCGAATTCTTACGCTGCTTTAATAAAACACAGAAATGTTATTGTTAAAAACCAATTAATTTACAATCCTCTACAGAGATAGTATTACTTATAATTCAATTTGGCTTCTAATGATCTGCTTTCTTGCAAAATGACTTAATTCTTGTGTCAAAGATTAGTTATTAGATATTACCCCGCCATACCAGTCATGTACTGCTGAGGTAGGCAAAGCAGCTTGGAATGTCCCTGGCCATTAATCAGAAGTCTGAAACATTTTCTTGTTTAACTCTTTCAAGAACCTGGTTGCAGGCATAATGCTCTTAACTCTTCCCTGACCAAACGCTCAGAGAGTATGCTCCCTCCCCTCCATTAGGGGTTTGGTACCAGGAGATCTGGGGAATTTTCAGAGAAAGCTTTTGGTCGTTAACCTGAAAACATGGATAAACATCTATAACTTGAGGTTCCTTCCACCTCCATATAGCCACATGCATTTTTATTGGACCATTTCATACAGTTTAGTTTCCTCTCTAGCCATTTTGTGAATGAGGTAGGCAAAGATTGCTCCTCTTTCCTAAATCTGGCCTTAAGGAGCGAAGGTGGTTGGATTTCCCACACAATGACGGTGCTGGGTGTCATTTTGCTTATTATGACAGGATTATCCTCACCCATCATGCAGGCCAACCTGCTCACACAGTGGCAGTCTGACAGCCCTCAGCCACCTTGTCCACACATTTCACCGATAGAATCACCAAACATATGGCTATATAGCCAGCACATTCTAGAAACATCAGCTTGGGCTGGAGCTATCTGAGAGAAAATTTATTATTACAGATTAAAAATCCTTAAAAGCCTTCAAAAAATTTTTTTTCAGTGTAACATTCTCAAGCTGTACATGTCTTTACCTTTTTAACCTTCTGATGTAACCCAGAATTTAGCATGGGAACTATTACTTCCTTTCTCAATTCAGTTTTAACACATGGCAAATGACACATATCCTAACAGGGAGGAGTGAAAATATATATCTCTGTGTGTGTATATATATATGTATGTATGTATAAAATTTAATATTTTCTTTTCCACAGGTATAGAATATAAAATAAAAATATATTTACATATAAAACTATGACCATAAAGACTAGGACCTGTCCTGAGAAACCTAATTAATTGCTATGAAAAATATAAAGCCATGAAAAGAATCCTTGAAGATTAGTAATAACTAAGTGAAGATACTTCTCAAACCTTGAAATGACTCAACTAGCTGAACTTGAAGGGGCCAGAGAATTAAAAATACGGACAGAAAGCAGAGCACCATTTTGATGTAAAAGTGTGTGTGTGGGGGTGGGGGGGGGGGGGGGGTCTTCTTTTTTTTTTTTTTTGTGGTTTCAATGAACTAAAAATCCAGCTACATTCTACACTTACAAAATCTATTTTTTAAATGTTGCATTCATTCTGCTTATGCTTTTTAGTTTTATAATATGCAGCTACTGCCCGCTGCAGAGCACGTGCCCATGTGAAAACAAGGCGGGGGCGGCGCGTGGGCTGCAAAGGTAATGGCAGTTCAGTTTGACTTCTTCTCTGGATCATGCCACATTCAAAACATGAGGTGCTCATTATTTCACAAAAGCAGAGAAACCAGCTTTGCGATGGAGACAGACGAAACTTGAACAGCTGTCTTACAAGAAGCATTTTCTTTTTTGTACATTATAATATCAAGGGAACGGTGCCTAGCTCCACATACTCTGTCTTATATAACAGGCTTTCTACAAATGATCAAACATTGGTAAACTCCAAAGATAATCCTGTTTCAGCTATATGGCTCATCCTGCATGTTACTCTCTGGTTACTCAATAAATTATAGGTATTATTTATTCTAAGTAGCTTGTCCTGTCCACACACTTTTTTTTTCTACACTCTTTTGCTAACAAAACTAAACACAAAAGATCACATTGAATATGAGGTTGTCCCCAACTTGGAAGATTTAAAAACCAAGTCTGAAAGGGCCAAAGGGAGAAAACTATAGGGATAAAGATGGACAAATGGTCCTCAGATCTGTTTCCTGGTGACTTTGGCTCAAATTGATATGATTTAAAAACTTCCCTGGGAATAACAAATAATTCACATCCCTGAATCACTGCTCTATATGCAAAGTAGGGATGGGAACCAAATGCCAAAATATGTCCCCAAAAAGAATAATCCCCAAATAACCCCTATTTTCCAAAGTTCATTCTTCAGATTCAGACAATGCATCATCAACCTCAGAAATAGGAGCCGAGCCAAGCAAGCTGCAATCTAATATGGAAATTTGTCCTGGCCACGGTACTGTGTCATTCTTCTGAATGGGATCACCTGCACCCATCTCTCCTAGGAGAAAATTTCAAACAGAGTTAGCTCCTTAAACCTTCTAATTAAAATGAGAAATCCCCAGGCTTCCATGACTCAGCCTCAGAAAAAGATTATTAGGAATTTAATAGGGAAAATATAGCAGCTCAGACCATCTGTGACCCAGTGCTCTGTGAGAATTTAAAGAAAACTGGAGGGAGGCAGCGCACACTCCAATGCACGCTGGAGGAGTACTTTGTAGGAGCTGCAATAAATCAACATAGTTAGAGTACAGCCTTTTTCAGATTTAATTACTGTTACATAATTATTAGCAAAGCATTCTCCTCTGAAACTGTAAAACTCATTACATCAAAAATCCCCAAGCTCCTGATGGAATTTATGAACTAGTTACTTTCTTTCTAGCTCTGGGAAAATAGTGGAATAGAGTCTAGATTTGTCTCTGGCTTTTTAGAAGCAGAGGGGGATTTTTTTCCCCCTGTTTTGTGTCATTCTGATAGGTTTCTGAATTGGTTTGCTGTGGATCATTCTCTTAAATATCCATATTCTCACCTAAATACCTGCTTATACGATCGAGTTCCATTTCAGTGGTAAAGGGTATTAAGCAAGTACATTTTAAAGGATGCTGACAAGGAGCTGGCTGATTGTCAAAAGAGTGAAAGATAAATAATTTTTAAATGGCTGTGATTTTTTTTGAAGATGCGCTTTGGGTCAGAAAGATCACAACAAGTTGTGGGGCTTTTGTGGGAAGGGCCAGCATCAACATGGGAGGGATCCATATGCCACCCACCGTGTGCTGGACCTGGCGGACGCATCTCCTCTCAACACCACACGCGGTGCCTTTATATTGATAGTTTGATGTTGGCCGTGGTGGGAGCATTTACAATATAAAACTTGGCAAATGCCGCAATCAAGGCTTTCTCCCTGCAGAGCTAGTTGTTAAACATTTACCAGCGTAGCCCTGTTGCTGCGCTTACCAATGACACAAGTGTAAATGCCACGTCTATTGCCTATACAGCTCTCAGGGGCATCCTAGGATCAATTCCTCTCACTGAAACACTGTGTCCATCGACATTTAACAGAAATGGTTTATTTAAAGTCTGGCTTGGGTAGGGGCTTTTTTCTTGGAAGGAGCAATACTGTAGAGTGGGATTCCTTTGGAAGATGGGTGAATGCCTATGGGTAGTTAGCTTTTACTCCATAGTGTTGCGGAGCCCCAGACTGGGACATTCCTTCCAATGTGGGTCAGGCAGCCTCCTTGTATCCTTAGCGCCTTACCTGCAGAGAAGTGCAGCTGCCTGAAAACAGTTTGCTCTTGCTCCTCCACTCAGAATATACAACCAGATGTTTTCTGTTGTATTTGCGGCTCTCCCGGGATTAGCTCTCAGTGAGAGGAAGATAAAGGCAGCTGAGGCTTAACCAGTCAGCTACCTTGGACCTGCTCCCCCTGTTGCCACATTTCCCAGCTACTGACTCTCCACCAGCCCTGGGGCAAACTTAGTTTCTCCCTGGCCATCCCCTAATCCATGCGACCAGCAGGATCTCCCACTACACCCACTGCTCATAACTGCCATGTAGCCAAACTAAGTGACTCCTTGCCCTGAACTGTCCCATGCTCCTCCAGGCCATCTCTTTTCTAATAGGAGAGAAGGTGACTAAGAGTGCATGAACATTGTTCTAGAATTCTGCTTTGCTGTTCAATGCCATACATTTTGTGTTTCAGATGAACTACTGATTTTTTTTTAAACAATCTGTCTTTAATTGATAAGAGTTCTCATCGCTTATTTCTTACAGTAGCCTGCTATTTATTTTAAAATTTATAAATATGATGGCTTTACAAATCTCTTGGAGGATAATGTACTTAAAGTTTTCTTTTGTTTTCAGTGTTAATTCTGTGTTCTCTGGATGTAGTTCTTCTGTTTGCTAAGTATTATGTCTCTTTCATGCTGGAGTTTTTCTTGGATATTTGGTGACTCTTTACGGTCTGTTCATATTGTAGACGTGGTTCTAACTTAAACAATGTTGTCAGGAAGAGTTATTTCCTCAGCTCAATTGAAACTTCCTGTCTGACCCATGAATTTGGGTCTGGTTTAGAAAGTTCCTGCCGGCTGAATGGAGGAAGAGGACATGTGGCAGGGCAGGACAGGCTTTCCTTTCAAGTGTACAGGTGGTTTTGCTTCTGGGCATGGAGACTAATTTCTCAGTGACCATATGTTTATTGGAGTGCTGCTTGCTTCCACTGCCCCATACCCCATTCCCAGATCCTCCCCGGTAAGAACCTTGGACACAGCAGGCAGCACAGAAAGGCTTCTTTATTCCAAGAGTCTGATCTTGCAAGATCTAACATTTCCACACCTAGGTGCTCTCCACCTGCCCGTACCAATTGTTGTTAAGCCTACCCCATCAGAATTCTGAAGTCAGAGGCTGCTCCAGAATTTAATCCATAGCCAAGTGCTAAATCCAGAAGCACAAGTTTATGGAGCTGCCCTAACATTTTTATTGCCACCTGATTTGTTAACTAGTCAGTCTCTCTTGTCTTCCTTCTCCTAGACTCTGCTGTTTCTGAGTTTGGAGTTCCTAGAGTTTCTGCTGGGGAAATTCAACTAGATCAGGAAGTTTTCTCTTTTATTTAAAGTGGTTGTAGTGTTCCATGATTCATTGTTAACATAACATAATTAAAAAAAATAAAGTGGTTGTAGGTTTTTCAATTGTATTTTCTCTCTCTGTTACATGTTTGAGAAAATTTTCACTGTTCTGATCTGTTGGTGCTAGGTTTTCCAGCTTTTGAGTGTTGCTGTGTATTTAATTTTTTTAAATCTCTTCCTGCATTTTAAATGGAATTTGGTGAGAGATGGTGGCAACACATGACCTCAGTCATCTTGAATTAGAAATCTTCCTCTTTTTTTTTTTTTATAGGACTTAGTTCTGGCTCCATTATAACCATACCTGTAACTTAACAGAACAGAATTTAACTGTAGTACTGTCCACACTTTGCCATGACCTGCAAACACACCTTTAATGCAATAGTAAGAATCACATAAAGTACTATGGATCTGTACTTTAATTAGGATATGTAACAGTGGACCTCCCCATCCATTCCACATTTCCTGACTCAAGATTGAGGAACATGCCACTTTTTATCTAAGCTGCTTGTGGGGGATAGGCACATTAAGAGGAACTATCCAATTCTTGTCTCTTCTTTATTTTTGACTATGGTTTAAATTACTTCTATTAATTTCTTTTGTGTTTTAATAGGAAATTGTTATTACAAAAATCCATGAAAGCTTATGGTGCTAATAGTCTTTTTAAGAAATCTTTGTGCAATAAACATCACACGTTATTCTCTAGACAGTCATTGAGTCTGTGGCTGAAAAAATACTAAGCCTTTTGCTTAATGCCAGCATTTATTGTTTCTTTTTCTAAGACATCATTATCATAGGCCCAAAGCTAATTTTTCAAGTGAAGGAACGTATTGTAAAGATAAAGAGGGGAAATGCTAATATTTTCTTACTACAACTTGCTAATTTGCAATAGAATTGCATTACAGCGGAAAACTCTTAAATATATATTTTTGGACATCAGTTATAATACTTGGAATCTTGTACTGTGATCACATGAAAAATCTATTTCAGTTTTATTGCCATGACAATTAACCACTTAGAGATTTATTCCGTTGCTTTAATTCTTTTCTATATATTGTCAGGTGGATGGACATTGCTCCGTGTAAATCTAGAATTCAAACATCTGACCTAGAGAGTAAATGCCATGCTTTAAATTGGTCAGCATGGCAATGCAGAAAAATCCTAGAGGGTTACAGATGATATCAATCACTTGCTATGCTCATGACTAATTTAATCTCTTTCTTGCCATGTTCTCCCATCAGCCTAACACTGCATGACCTGTCAGAATCTCTGCCACAATGTGACTGGGCTAAAGATGAAACAATTTGTTCAGTCAAGCTTATTTGGCTACCATCTGATTCAGGTTTTGTAGTAACTCATCCTGGCTTGGTTGAAATTCATTTTATCATGGTTTATAAATGTTTGATTAGCAAGTTAGAGGTAACATGAATTCAGCACTGATTCTGTGCCAGACACTGTTTTCAGCGTTGTCCATGTATTATCTCATTTAATCGTCTCATCAATACTATGAGGCAGGCACTACTAGTCGGTGAAATATACAAGGGAGAAAACTGAGGGCCAGAGAGAGTGAGTTGCCTGCCCAGGTCATTCAGATGGTAAGTAAGGAAGCCAGAATTATCATCCATGGGATGAATGTACAGTCCATGCTTATATACCCCTTGCTTAAAAAAAACAAAATGGTACGTTTATAAGACTATATGTTAACTACTTACATGTAAATATAATAAATGGACCCAAATAATAAAAGAATTATATTTTATTCATTAACTGAAGGATATGTATACCCAAATATTTTATTGAACTAATTCAGCTCACTTATAGACTTGAAAGAAGATAAAGTATATTTCTATTAAAAATATCTGTAATTAGGGGCATGTGGGTGGCTCAGTTGGTTAAGTATCTGCCTTTGGCTCAGGTCATGATCCCGGGGTCCTGGGATCGAGTTCCACATCGGGCTCCTTGTTCAACGGGGAGCCTGCTTCTCCCTCTGACTTCTGCTCCCCCTGCTTTTGCTCTTTCTCTCTGACAAATAAATAAATAAAATCTTTAAAGATATCTGTAATTCAAACACTGTCTTAGTTTATATTGACTTTTTCCTTCTATTAGCCTGCATATATTAGCTTCTACTCAATATTCATGCCTTCTAATTTGATTTAAAGAATACCTTCTCGGTCAGCTTCTGCTTTGTCCTCAGCTTGCCTTCTGTTCCCTCATCAAAGTAAACTTACACATTTGTGCATTTAGTCATTCAAAGGACAATCTGATGGCATTTCCAAGACTCTTCCAAGGCTTATAGGTCTGATAAAAATATCCCTCCCAAGGGTGAAAAGCGGCGGAGGAGTGGGGACACTATTCTAACCGGTCCCCGGAATTGAGCTGGATATCTACCAGACCACTCTGAACACCCACAAAATCAGCCTGAGATGTAAGAAGATAGATCTGGATCTCTACAAACAGAATATCAACAGGCAGTTGGTTTCGAGGTATAAAGCGGGGAGCCGTGATTCCATGGGCAGATATTGGAGGATAAATGGAAGGGGGAGGGAGCCACAGGGATCCCACACCACCGATGAGTGATAGCTTCCCGTGCTGGGGAGGGGGCACAGACTCGCAGACCAGTAGCAGCGGGGAAAGGACTCTAGGGCAGCCCCCCAGTCGGAAACCCGGAGTGGCAGGGCCACGCATGCGAACTGGGGGCGGCTGGTAACTTTAGAAGCACAAAGGGCAGAGACGTGCCCTGACCTGGAGGCGAGGACTGGGAGCGCTCCTGAGGGGCGCACCACCTAGGATGCTGCAGTTTATAGCAGCACAGACAGAAATGGAGATAGTGTGGCCTGGAGAGCTCACTGAAGAACAGACTGTGATCTCTCTGCTCTGAGGCAGAGGGTTGGAAACGGTTTTGTCTACTCTGGCTCTCGGAAGAGATGCAGAAAGCCACCAGGGAAAGCTGCCAGAGAACAAAAGCCCCAAAAAACCAATTTTCACTGAGCCCATCCCCTGCCACAGAGGGCAGGGCAACTCTGCCCAAACAGGGTTGCCTCAGCAACAGTGCAGCAGGCCCCTCCCCCAGAAGACAGGCTGGGAGAACAAGAGGCCATCAACCCTAAGGTCCCTAGAAAACAGGTGCATCTTGCTTGGGTTGTGGTCAATAATTTGGACTCTATACATTCCCTCAACTACCCCTCAACAGAATGACTAGGAGGAGGAACCCCCAAATAGGAAAGACTCAGAGACGATGACTTATGCCACAGACTTACAAATGGATTCAGATATAACCAAGATGTCGGAGATGGAATTCAGGGTAGCAATTGTGAGGATGATAGCTAGAATGGAGAAATCGATTAATGGCGACATAGAGTCTCTAAGGGCAGAAATGAGAGCTGAATTGGCAGAACTTAAAAATGCTATCAATGAGATCCAATCTAATCTAGATAATCTAACAGCTAAGGTAAGCGAGGCAGAAGAATGAATTAGTGATTTAGAAGACGAGTTATTAGACAAGAAGGGAAAAGAGGAGGCCAGGGAAAAACTCGCAAATCTTAGAACCAAGGAAACCATCTTAAGGGCAGTTAGGGGGAAGAGATTCCTTATGTACAGAGGGAGGAACATCAGAATAACATCAGACCTGTCCACAGAGACCTGGCAAGCCAGAAAGGCCTGGCAAGACATATTCAGGGTGCTAAACAAGAAGAACATGCAGCCAAGAATACCTTATCCGGCAAGGCTGTCATTTAGAATGGATGGAGAGATGCAGAGCTTCCAAGACCGGCAGAAACTGAAAGAATATGTGACCACTAAGCCGGCCCTGCAAGAAATATTAAGGGGGTTCTATAAAAGGAGAAAAACCCCAAGAGTGATATAGAAAAGAAATTTACAGGGGCAATCTATAAAAACAAGGTCTTCACAGGCAACGTGATGACAATTAATTCATATCTTTCAATAATCACTCTCAACGTGAATGGCCTAAATGCTCCCATAAAATGGTACAGGGTTGCAGATTGGATAAAAAGACAGGACCCATCCATATGTTGTCTACAAGAGACTCATTTTGAACCTAAAGATACATGCAGACTGAAGGTGAAGGGATGGAGATCCATCTTCCATGCCAACGGACCTCAAAAGAAATCTCAGGTAGCAATTCTTATATCAGACAAATTAAGACTGTAGTTAGAGACACAGAAGGACACTGTATCATTCTTAAAGGGTCTATCCAACGAGAAGATCTAACAATTGTAAATATCTACGCCCCCAACATGGGAGCAGCCATCTACATAAGCCAACTGTTAACCAAAATAAAGAGTCATATTGATAACAATACGTTAATTGTAGGAGACCTCAGTACTCCACTCTCAGCAATAGACAGATCATCTAAGCAGAAAATCAACAAAGAAACAAGAGCTTGGAACAACACACTGGATCAGATGGACCTCATAGATATATATAGAACATTCCACCCTAAAACAACAGAATACTCATTCTTCTCGAGTGCACATGGAACTTTCTCCAGAATAGACCACATACTGGGTCACAAATCAGGTCTCAACTGATACCAAAAGATTGAGATTATTCCCTGCATATTCTCAGACCATAATACTTTAAAACTGGAACTGAATCACAAGAAAAAATTGGAAGAAATTCAAACACTTGGAAGCTAAAGACCACTCTGCTCAAGAATGTTTGGGTCAACCAGGAAATCAAAGAGGAACTTAAACAATTCATGGAAACCAATAAGAATGAAAACACATCGGTCCAAAACCTATGGGATACTGCAAAGGGGGTTCTAAGGGGGAAATACATAGCCATCCAAGCCTCACTCAAAAAAATAGAAAAATCCTGAATTCACCAACTAATTCTACACCTTAAAGAACTAGAGAAAAAGCAAGAAACGATGCCTAAGCCATGCATTAGAAGAGAAATAATTAAGATTAGAGCAGAGATCAATGAATTAGAAACCAGAAACACAGTAGGTCAGATCAATGAAACTAGAAACTGGTTCTTTGAAAGAATTAATAAGATCGATAAACCACTAGCCAGACTCATCCAAAAAAAAAAAAAAAAGAGAAAGGACCCAAATTAATAAAATTATGAGTGAAAGGGGAGAGATCATGACTAACACAAGGAAATAGGAACAATTATTAGAAATTATTATCAACAACTATATGTCAATAAGCTGAGTAACCTGGATGAAATGAATGCCTTCCTGGAAACCTATAAACTCCCAAGACTGAAACAGGAAGAAATTGACAACCTGAATAGGCCAATAACCAGTAACGAGATTGAAGCAGTGATCAAAAACCTCCCAAAAAACAAGAGCCCAGGGCCTGATGGATTCCCTGGGGAATTCTACCAAACATTCAAAGAAGAAATAATACCTATCCTCCTGAAGCTGTTTCAAAAAATAGAAACAGAAGGAAAGCTCCCAGACTCATTCTATGAGGCCAGCATTACCTTAATTCCCAAACCAGGCAAAGACCCCATCAGAAAGGAGAATTTCAGATCTATATCCCTGATGAATATGGATTCCAAACTCTTCAACAAAATCCTAGCTAATAGGATCCAACAATACATTAAAAGGATCACCCATCACCACCAAGTGGGATTTATTCCAGGGATGCAAGGGTGGTTCAACATTTGCAAATGAATCAATGTGATAGAACACATTAATAAGAGGAGAGAGAAGAACTATATGGTCCTCTCAATTGATGCAGAAAAAGCATTTGACAAAACACAGTATCCTTTCCTGATTAAAACTCTTCAGAGTATAAGGATAGAGGGAACATTCCTCAAGTTCATAAAATCCGTCTATGAAAAACCCACAGCGAATATCATCCTCAATGGGGAAAAGCTGAGAGCCTTTCCCTTAAGATCAGGAACACATCAAGGATGCCCACTCTCACCACTATTGTTCAACATAGTACTGGAAGTCCTAACAACAGCAATTGGACAACAAAAAGAAATAAAAGGTATTCAAATTGGCAAAGAAGTCAAACTCTCTCTTTTCGCAGATGACATGATACTTTATGGGGAAAACCCAAAAGACTCCACCCCCAAATTCCTAGAACTCATACAGCAATTCAGTAATGTGGCAGAATACAAAATCAATGCACAGAAATCAGCTGCTTTCTTATACACTAACAATGTAACTGTAGAGAGAGAAATTAGAGAAACAATTCCATTTACAATAGCACCAAAAATCATAAGATACCTCGGAATAAACCTAACCAAAGAGGTAAAGGATCTATACTCTAGGAACTACAGAACACTCATGAAAGAAATTGAAGAAGACACAAAAAGATGGAAAAACATTCCATGCTCATGGATCAGAAGAATAAACATTGTTAAAATGTCTATGCTACCCGAGAGAGCAATCTATACCTTCAATGCCATCCCGATCAAAATTCCAATGACATTTTTCAAAGTGCTGGAATAAACAATCCTAAAATTTTATGGAATCAGAAAAGACCCCGAATTGCCAAGGAAATGTTGAAAAAGAAAAACAAAGCTGGGGGCATCACGTTGCCCAATTTCAAGCAGTGATCACCAAGACAGCATGGTACAGACACAAAAACAGACATATAGGCCAATGGAACAGAATAGAGAACCCAGATATGGACCCTCAACTCTATGGTCAAATAATCTTCGACAAAGCAGGAAAAAATATGCAATGGAAAAAAGACAGTCTCTTCAATAAATGGTGCTGGGAAAATTGGACAGCCACATGCAGAAGAATGAAACTTGACCATTCTCTAACACCCTACACAAAGATAAACTCAAAATGGATGAAAGACCTCAATGTGAGACAGGAATCCATCAAAATCCTAGAGGAGAACATAAGCAGTAACCTCTTTGACATCAGCCATTTCAAGCTACGTCTCCAAAGGCTAGTGAAACAAAAGCAAAAATGAACTTATGGGACTTCATCAAGATAAAAAGCTTCTGCACAGCAAAGGAAACAGTCAACAAAACTAAGAGGCAACCCATAGAATGGGAGAAGATATTTGCAAATGACACTACAGATAAAGGGCTGGTATCCAAGATCTATAAAGAACTTCTCAAACTCAACACCCAAAAAACAGATAATCAAGTCAAAAAATGGGCAGAAGACATGAACAGACACTTCTCCAAAGAAGACATACAAATGGCTAACAGATACATGAAAAAATGTTCATCATCATTAGTCATCAGGGAAATTCAAATCAAAACCACATTGAGATACCACCTTACACCAGTTAGAATGGCAAAAATTGACAAGGCAAGAAACAACAAATGTTGGAGAGGTTGTGGAGAAAGGGGAACCCTCTTACACTGTTGGTGGGAATGCAAGTTGGTACAGCCACTTTGGAAAACAGTGTGGAGGTGCCTCAGAAAATTAAAAATAGAGCTACCCTATGACCCAGCAATTGCACTACTGGGTATTTACCCCAAAGGCACAGATGTAGTGAAAAGAAGGGCCACATGCACCCCAATGTTCATAGCAGCAATGTCTGCAATAGCCAAACTGTGGAAAGAGCCGAGATGCCCTTCAACAGATGAATGGATAAAGAAGATGTGGCCCATATATACAATGGAATATTACTCAGCCATCAGAAAAGATGAATACCCAAATTTTCCATCAACGTGGATGGGACTGGAGGAGATTACGCTAAGTGAAATAAGTCAAGCAGAGAAAGTCAATTATCATATGGTTTCACTTATTTGTGGAACATAAGGAATAGCATGGAGGACATTAGGAGCAGGGAGGGAAAAATGAAGGGGGTGGAAATCGGAGGGAGAGATGAACCATGAGAGACTATGGACTCTGAGAAACAAACTGAGGGTTTTGGAGGGGAGGGGGGTGGGGAGATGGGTGAGCCCGGTGATGGGTATTAAGGAGGGCACGTACTGCATGGAGCACTGGGTATTATACGAAAACAATGAATCGTGGATCACTACATCAAAAACTAATGATGTATTGTATGGTGACTAACATAACATAATAAAATAAAATTAAAAAAAAAAAAGAATACCTTCTCTATCCCTTTAAACTCTCTGGTTGTCACTCTGCCTTTCTGGGTCTTAATCCAACCTGCAGGGCTTGGGACTGCCTGCCCTTGCTCATCTATTCTAACCCTGGACCCAGAGGCACATGTAGGTTTGTGGATTCTGGAGCTTATATGGGGAGAAGGGTGGGAGGGGGTGGAAGATCTTTAACAAAAAGAATGCAAAATGAAAAGTACAAAATTAGGTTCAAAATGAATATTTACTTAAGGTACATTATAGATTTTTAAGAAGCTGGAAAATACTAAAAACATTAAGAAATCCCAGTACACGCACACACACACACACATATACAATATTTTTAATAGATAACTGGTTGACAACTTATAAATACCACCCCCCCTACAGTTTTTGGCTATATAGTTATTATAATTATTGATGATCTCTTCATATAACAACAATTTGGTAATACAATTTTTAACAGGATAGAAAGCTAAGCCGGTCTTTCCTCTACCATAGTTGATCACAATATCACTTTTATTCAATGGCCCATCATTTTTATCCAACTTTTTTCTGTGTGTGTGTGTGTATTTACAAATGTAAGGAATAGCAAAGAAGATGTACTTCATGTATGTTCAAATCAAGATTTTGTAATTTATCACTTGCCTTATTGAACATTCTAAAATGCCTTTACAAATGTTAGTTTAAATGGTATTTTATAAGATTTATCAAATATGCCATGGTATCCAAAAAAGGGGGAAAATTTAAGGTGCATTTATACTTGGATATACTGCCTTATCAGATCCACTCCTGAGAGTGGAGAGGAGACAGGAGACAGGAGAGGACTTCCATTTGGCCAGACCAGGATGAGACAGAAAGTTTCACTTAACAATCAGATATATCTGAGCATTGGTGGAGGACTTCCCACGACTAGCTTCTGGCTTCTTATTTTCCCCCATGAGCACAATGCCAGGCGCTATAGGACACAAGGCCCCTGGTGCTGCACCTTCACTCTCCATTTAGGTCAGCATGCTAGGTAGCAGGACTATTCCAGGAGGTTATCCCTACCCTGAGAAAGCTGGCTGCAGTAGCATGAAGTGACTGAGAACCACATGAATATATCCCAGTAGCCCCAACATAAATGTATCCCGAAGTCAGCTTCCCCAATCTTCATCTGTAAGAAGAAGCCATATGAGAGAGAGGCAGAAAGACAGAGGGTCAAGGACAGATGCCCACCTTGAGTCTTTGCACATACTTTGGACCAAGCTCTGGGTGCCAGGACCCAGAATTCCCTTCCCGAATTCCTGGGCTGCTGACCTGCTGGCTTGACCACTCAGCGTGTGGACCATACTTACTCAAGCTCAAATGATGGTCAAGTGGAATGGGGGGGTGTAGAACAGGGGACAGGCTAGCCCCTGGGGGATGGCTTTCCTCACAATCCCGGGTCCAAGGAGAAATTCCAAGGAGTCAGATTATTCTCACTTTGAACTAGGCCTTCCCATTCCTTAGGCAGGCATATTTGTCAAGAGAGTTAGCCAGATTTATAACTTAGATGTTCTACAGTGACTATGCAATACTTGTATTATCTGAAATAATATTGAAAAACTTGTCACATCTTGTCAAATGTCAAATACTGAAAAACTTGTCAAGCAAGCAAAACTTGAAGGCCTTATCTGGACATACAATTTAGAAATTCTGTTCGGTGTGTCAAGAAAGTACACTAGGACATCTATCTGCTAAAAATCATTGGAATCTGGGAAGAATTGTTGAAGGAACTTTGCTATTAACATTCAGGATTCCCAGGATCACCAAGCCTGGGAGATGGAGAAGTCACACAAATGTTGCCCCAAGCTTCTGGAGAATGCACATTATAAAGCAGGACACATACCACGGGGCTTGAGCAAGTAGAAGCACACCTCATTGCTCTCAATGATAGGTGCTTAGTCACCATGGCTAAAAAATATGCCCCTAATGCCTCTCTTGTGGAATGGAGCAGATCATAGAGATCTGACAGACTAAGGCCACCTTGGGCTGAGGAGTCAGGCACTCAACAATATGCTTATGATCATGTAGCCAGAATCTGTCATATTCCTAAAAAGAAGTCATTCCTGGATGAAAGAAAATTATTCTCTTTGGGAAGAGAAGAGCAGCAACATTCAACAGAATGGTGAATTTTTATTGCCCAGCTATTTAAAATTCTAAGCACTATTGTTTGTGTTATGTAACACTTAGAGAATGATATAATGAGGATACATTGTTAAGAATATAATTCTGGAAACAGACACCTTCTCATCTACTCTTTGACCATTGTCAAATAACTGCTGTGGGTCCCCTCCGAATCTCATCTGTTTCTGTGCCCCACATAGGCTTGGACAGAGGAGGTGGGAGTCCACAGTTCTAAATGCTAAAAGGTTGTCCCAACCATCTGGGTTTTAAGACAAGCAGGCCAGCAGTCCCTGCAGATGCTGGGACCTTCCCTCTTGTGTCTTCCCTCTCTCTTGTTTGCTATTCAGTTCTGTGTATCCAACCACACAGCTCCCCCTTCTCTGCTACACAGGAACTGGGCTTGGCATTTTGTTCAGCTTTCAGATCCACGTGGTTTTCTGTCCCACATCGCTTAGGAAAAGCTGGAAGGGAGAGATCAGAGCCCCACTAGGGCTCCTCAGTGTGATTCCCTCCTAATGATCCTTTTCCAATCAGAAGGGAGTAATTCTCCTCCACCTCATTATTTTCCTGCCTAGCTTTCTGCCCTTTGAAGCTGAGTTTTCCTTCCATTAACGAACAACTAGGAAAGTGTACTCACTAGTACTTTGTACTAATCTTGCAGTTTTATAGCCTGACCTCTGACCAACATTTTGGTATAAATGGTTTCTTAAAGGGGCAGTGCCTGCTTTTTCTAAACTTATTAGGAGACCTTAAAAGAGATTCTACTTCCTTCTGGGATCCCCTGGAGAAAACAATACATGCAAAATACAGTTATCTTTTATTTAGGTGGTGGGGTGCCTTTTTGCACTGTCTATATGTCAGATTCCCAATGGTGGCCTGGATAGTTGGCATTCAGAAACCAGGCAAGAAATTAGCATTTCAAATTGATACTAAACACAAATTAGACTCATTCTCATCTTCTGCAACAGGAATAGCACTTGGTGAACACATAGGGAACTTTCAGGGTACAAAATAAATGGATTCAGTTAAACAAACACTTACTGAGCACCTGCTGTGTGCAAGACATTGTGTTGAGTGCTATACTGAGTGTTGAGTCAACAGTATGACCAGGATTTGCAATTTGATAGAGCATATGGCTTTACATGACATAATATAGAATTTTTAATCTTCATAAAAGGAATAAATACCATATGAGCAGATGAAGGAGTAAATATCCCAGGAAGTCAAGAGAGATGGGCAATGCATTTTCAGATTGGGGAGGACAAGGGAAAGCCATAATTCAGGTTTTCTTTCTCATATTTTCTTTTCTTCTAAGGTTTTCTTAACCAGTGTCTTTTTTTTCTTTTTTTTTTTTTTTAGCCAGGACTTTTTGAGCCGTGCTATGGATGCCCTGTGGAGCTGGAGTTTGAAAGACTAGGATCTAATTTAAATTCTGCTACATGTTAACAGTGTGAGTTTGGGCGAATCATCTAACTTCTCTGCTTCTTCAGATTCGAGACTGGCAATTACATTTATTTGCCACAATCTGTCCAAAGGGTGGTTGTGATAATCCATGCAACATAACACAGGTATCATTCAGGTGGAAGGGATCATTATCCTAACAAGCTTTTTTCACTAGTTGTTACCGGTTTTCAATGTTCTATTTCTAATTTTCTTCACTGATCTTCTTAGAGTATTTGTTTTCTAATTACTTCATATTTTCTAGTTTAGGATTAAAACACAAAAGACTTTTACAAAGATAGGCACCTTCATGTCCTTTTGAGAACAGAGGCCCTTTGGGCTTGTTTCCCTCATGTAGCCTCGCCCCCTCTTCGGGCAGGAACATCCTTGTCCGGTACAGATCCGAGCAAAGGCTTATTGCCCGTCTGTCTTCTCAGCTCCCGTCTTCCTTCCCCCTCAATCAGCCCCTCCTCCTGTGTATAACAGAAGCGAAAAAGTGCCATTGCCAAATACAAAGTTGAGAAGCTAACTCTGTCACTTAGGGGTTTTTTTGTTTTCCCCTGAATCATTGGTTTCCTTTGTCAGTTTAACTTTTGATAAGTGGCAGGAAAAAAGTCTCTGGCAGGATTTATAGAGTGAAATGTAGTGACTTAACCACAGACTTCATCAGGATTGATGAAGAGATTCTTTCCAGGACAAAGTCTGGAAGAAAAGTGGTTCGAGTCGTCTGGTCTGTTCAACCAGCCTTCAGAATGAGGATGGTTAAGGAAGAAAAGCAGTTGCCCAGCACAAAACACATTGGAGGACTCCATGGCGCTGGTCCGTGAGACTCAAGTTCCCAAGAACACTTAACACTAGAGGAGGTCACAGGTGAGAGACAGGTTTTCGCTCGGCTTATTGTTCTCTTTTAGGCCTGAGACATGAAAACAATTATTATATTTATGTCTCATCTAGAATGATGCAAGTTGTGTATCTCATTCATTAGGGAACTTGAACTCCTTCTCATGGAGGCATAAAATCTAGCTACGAAACATAAGCTACCTATCAATTCTGGCAGGATCATGAAAAAGAAGTTTTAAACTCTAGACAATTCTTTTATCTCAACCTTCTTAAATGAATAGTGTGTGTGTGTGTGTGTGTGTGTGTGTGTATGTGTGTGTCTCTTTCTTCTTCATCTTCTAAGGAAAAACAGTGAATCAGAGGAAACCAGGAACCAGAAAAAACAGAAGAGTCTTGGTGGCTGGTATTTGAGATTGGGTGCTTTGTTTTTTTTTCCATCACTAAATCTCCATGTAATAGTAGGCTATAGCCTTAAAAATATATATTTGTCTAATATGATGAAAATAAGAAATAAACCAAACCTTTAATTCCAGAATTTGAAAGCCAGTATTTCACACTACGGTTAGGTCAAGTGCCCTCTGACTTGACATGCCAGCCTATTCTGTAAATGATTCAATGGACTGACCAGAAACCTAAAATTAAAGCCATATGGAAACTTACTGTGCATATTAAATTGTGTGTAGCAGTGTTAACAGCATCTTGATTTGTGGCTGCAAGTAATAAATGAATTATATTAATTTTGTAGCTGCAAGCTAATTTCTCCAGAATTACTTTTTAATAACCAAGCATCATGTTCACTGGTAAGATTTAAATACATTTAGGAACAAATTTGTAGACTTTTAAGTAATGCTAGATTATCATTTTGAAAGCTTAAGAGTTCATTTACTATTTCCCCTAACACCAAATTTTTAGAGAGAAAACGATTTTGCTCAAACTGGAGAACTATGTTGGTAAACAATGGGTGTGTTATTACCCAGGAGTGGCCCCCCACCCTACTACAGCCAAGTGGGAACTGCACTGTTGCAAGTATTCCGCCCCCTCCCCTCCCCCCTCCCCCCCTCCCGATTTCATAGGTGATTTGTCTCTATCATGTAACTTCTCATTTCCTCTCCCCTGCTGGATTGAAACTAATCATGTTTCATGTCAGTGCAAAACTTTGGAAATTGCGGTCAGTGGTCTTAAGTAAGGCTGTTTAGTTTGGTGGTGGAGAGTGTAGGTTCTGGAGGCCGACTCGCTTGGATTGATCTTTCATCCCACGGCTTATCAACTGTGTGACCTTGGGCTAGTTTGTGTGCCTCAGTTTTCTGAGGGGGACCAATGATAGTATGTACCCCACAGGTTGTTGGGAGGATTAAAAGAGAAAGTAAGTATGAAGCCCTTGGATAAGATCCACCTTGACAAAGCCTCGTTAAATGTGAGCTACTGTAATTCTCTGGGGGAGAACAAGGTTCATGGGAAGCTGGGGAGGTTGCTGGTCAGGCAGACCTACATGGAATCCCAGATCTACCAGTTACTGTTCTTAGACAATAAATGAGCTTGGACAAGTTGCTCATTTCAATCTTTATCTGTACAATGGAATTCTCATACCAAACCCATCTCCCTGAACTGCTGGGAGGGATGCATGAGATGAAGTATGAAGAAGTATAACATAATGCTGGTCATGCAATAGTTTCAACAAATATTCATTAATATTAATTCCCTCTCTCTTCCATGGGAAGTAGCTTCATTTCTATTATTTGGGGTGGGGGTGAGGTCACAGCTCAGTCGGATGGCCTATTTCCCCCCATAGTCTTAGACTCCATGCCAAAGGAGGCTGCTGACAATAGGGACAATATGAAAAATCTACACTCACAAATAATATACTAAATGTTTATATATAACTTTAAAAATATATTGTATTTTTTGGCTATAGATTTTTCTTCCTAATTATGTTTGATAATGGATAATATTATAATTAGATGGCCTTCCCTGAAGGAGGAGGAAACTAGCTTGTACTGAAAAACAAATATTGCTGTGGGTAATCTGTATGTGCGTAATTGGAATAGTGATACCACAAATGTTCCACTCCTTCACAAATACTAACAATGATCATTGCTTATTGAGCGTTCACTATGTACCAGACATACTGAATGATCTACATACAGTATCTAATCTAACCTTCCCCTAAATGCTATCAGGTAATTGTTATGGGATCTCATGATTGCAAATAAAGATACTGATGACAGGTTAAAAAAGGTCACTCTGGTCAATTCCTAAATTGATAGTTCAGCTTATGAATGTGATGGAATGGAGTAGCATGGTCAGTTTTAGCTTTTTCTTTTCTTGTTACCATATCTGATTTCATGACACAAAACTTTATAACAAAGGGCTTTTAAAAACCTGTACAACAATATTGTTCTGAAATCTTGCAGTTAGGAACCATGTTTTCATTTTTCTGTATGGTTCTCAGTGATCCTACCCAGAAGTCAAAGGTCAGTTACGGTACAGTTCCTGCAGGGATCCTGGGAGGATTCTGGGATAACAACCCCAAACACAAGCACAAACATGTTGGGCCGCATTCGGCACCACAGACGAGCTGTACCTGGAGAAACACTATTGGTGCCCCCCCCCCCAGTCTTACTCCTCTTTTCTCTTCAAGCTCCACATGCTGAGTCTGAGCCCACCCTTTCCCCGAAGTCCAGCTGCAGCACAGACCTCTCTCTTGAACTCCAGACTCAGAAAGCTGCCACTGAACCGCCTGTCCCACCACACCACTGTGACTGACCGCAAGGCACTTAATCTCAGCAAGTTACAAACAAATCTCAGGTGTATAACTGTTCTTCAGCCTCTCCTCTCTTCCTCATTTCCAGGTCGAGGCAGTAATTAACAATGGTTTCTCTCTGTTCATCACCCCTCAGGTCTTTCCCTTCCTTTCTATTCCACATTATATTAATTTTGTAGCTGCAAGCTGTTTCCTGACAGGTTCCCTTGGGTCCAGGTTTTCCACGACACTCCCAAAGTGCACATCTGCTGATGTACTCCTCAGCAAAGACCCTCCTGCAGACTCCCCTGCAGACCCACAAGGCTTTCCATGGTGTCGCCTTGACTGGTGAATCCAGGCTCACCTCAGGCCAATCCCAGCTTACTCCAAACACCCCCATCAAACTGAACTTGCAATCCCGGAAGTGATTCGTACCTTCTTCTCTCCAGGTGAACATTTCTGCCTGAAACTCCCTTCTGTTAGAGTCTCAGAGGGGCCTCCCAATAAGTAAAAACTGGTTAATACAATAAGAACTAGGCAGGTGAAAGCCAAAGATCAACCTTACCATTGATGAAATTAAGGTTAGAGAATTTTGCTTTGAGTGTGAGCTAAATGAGCTTGCTAACTCAACTCTAGAAATGAGCAGACTGTTCCAAATGATCATAGAAGACACTGGAAGACCCCAGAAGACTGCAGGACTCCCACCATTTCTTAACTTAGAACTCTAGGGAACAAGGAAGGGTGGAAAGGAGGAGGGGCTGAGGCACACACGCCCAATGTTCTTTTCCAACATCCTCTAATCAGATTGGAGATCAATTTCTTCCCCAGAGAAAGGGTTTAGGAACTACTGGGAGGCCAAGAATGTCAGACCTTTCCATTTGGATGGAAATAACAGGAGGAGAAAAGAGGCATTCCCACCATACACCCCCTCACACTGGTCACGTGTGAAATGTCTCTAACTGGAGCATCTCCTACAGGAAACTCCTGGTCCTGCCTCCCCCATGGCCTGGCCCAGGATGAGCAGATTTTGCCTCCATCTGTGTCCCCTCCACTAATGCTTTTGGTTTAGTCATTTATATTTAACTATATGTCTGTCTTTTGTCTTAGACTCCCTGTTCTTAGAGAGACATGACTTTTTCATTTTTTATATCCTTCATATCTAGTGCAGAGTCTAAAAAACAGTAATTTATTAATAGATATTTGTTGAATGAATGGGTGTTCTTTTGGCCTTGGTTATTCAGACCCCAAGAGAGCAGGGAGCACCCTAGCCTGCTCACCCCTGTGTCTACCCCTCTCTCAGCACCTTCTACAGCATCTGGGGCAGGATGGCACTCCTGAACAGCATTGCTCCCTGGGCGAGGGACACACAGGCATCCTCACTACACCAGAAACACCATGAGAATGGGGAGCTGGCCTCCTCTTTCCTCACTGTGTCCTCCCTACCTAGAGCAGTGCAGGACTCATCAGAACAGGGACTCGATAAATAATTGTTAAATTAACAACTCCTCTCATTGTATCCTCCACTTTTCTCCTCCCTTGAGGACAGAAACACGTGAAGGCCATGACCCATTATTCTGAGGTTTTATTGAAAGTATGGAGCAATTGCCAAAGCACCGCCCTAATGTTCTCTAAGGAAGGTTGGTGATTTCCTATCCCTCTCTTGATTGGTCATTGAGTCCAAAGTAATTGAAATATATGGTTATAGAGCCCTGAACTATCTGACTAGGAACATGAGAAGCTAGCATATTTTCTTTTTTACCATAATTCCGGTTCCCCAGAGGGTGCTGGCCACTCTACATTCCTGTTTAGTCCCTCCTTGATGTGACATGGGATCTCCATGGGGACTGAAGTATCTCAATTTACAATTCTCCAGTTATAGTAGGGAATAAAATTTTTACAATTGTTTTGAAGATATCTCTTTATTTGTTGAGCTTGGGAGAGGATCTTTAGAACATGCACAAAGCCCAAGTTTCCCATTATGACAAGTGCACAAACCTGATTGTCACTCCATCCATGGTGCTGGCCTGCAGACACCGCCACGAGGCAGGCTGCATTCAGTGCTCCCAGGGTTATAGCAAGTCTGGATTCCTCTACCACAAAAGGGGAGTGACGGTCCCAGCCCATGATCCACCAGGATATCCTTTGTTACCTCCAGTCATGTCTTAGGTACAAACACACAAATAACCCTCCCGACTCATTTTACTTCTCTTATATTTTGAGAAGAAGATGCAATGTTCAGCAAAGATGGAATGTTCGGAAGAAGATGGAATGTTCTCAGTTGAGGGTAGGCGTGTTTCAAAACCGAACCAGGAAGAATGCCAAAATGGTTGGGGAGTCATTGCTCTCCAATGACAAATTTAGGCTCTTCTACATGTACGCCCCATTTTTTGACTAGTGTACCGACTGCTCAAAGGTTGAAAAGACAAACGACCATTGTGCCGTTGTGTCCTAGCAGATCACACACCTATAATATTACCTGACCAGTGCTGTTTCACAAAGGCTATCGCAACTCCTCTTTATGATCACACTCTCTTTCTTCTTATCACAAACACCAATGGGCACCTGGAATTCCTCCTCTTCCTTACTGTATCCCATCATTTGTGTCCAACTATCTGGCTGACAGATGAAAGGCTATAAGATTTGGCGTGGGGGAGTGCAGCTTTCCTTTCATTAGCCTTATCTGTCATCCCCAAAATTGTGTCCATCGTTCAGTGATGTGAAATGCACTGGGTGCCCGCATTCCAGGAGTTCATACGGACCAGGTAAAGCCAAGGATCCGGTGGGTGGAGGTGAAGCCTGAGAACTGGTATTCCAGAAATGATTCCTGGGTGATTCTGATGCCAGCAAAACTTGGGAATCCTGCCCTACAAATTCAGGACTTGACTGGACTCTTGCAGAATTCCGACAGGCCCTTCGACACTTTTTTTTGGTTCTTACTTTATACTCCAATGTCAGTCTCTGAACTTACGAGGCTCCTTCTCCCCTTTCTAACATTGAAAGGACACTGGTTCTTTACCATCTTCCTGAGAGTTCTCATTGCAGGACTGCCTTTTTCAAACTCTGGAAAGAAATAAGGTCCCTGACTTGGCATTTTAGTGATTCTTGCTACATTGTTAGAGTCCTCCCTGGAAACTGGCAGGTGAACACACAGGGGACTCTCTCAAGAATTCTCACCTTTCTGGGGGCACCTGAGTGGCGCAGTCGGCTAAGCGTCCGACTCAGGTCGTGATCTCAGGGCTTTGTGTTCAAGCCCCATGTCTTAAGTGTCTCTCTGCCTCCCCCCGCCTCTCAAATAAATAAATCTTAAAAAAAAAAAAAAAAGAATTCTCACTTTTCTGATGTGAGAGGGTCTGACATAAGATATAATGCAGGTTATAAGCTTAGGTCCAGGTGTCTGCAGGGTCTGGGCTCTCTGGCTTTTTCATTTATTTATTCCACCACTGGTATCTTCTCCATCAGTGGTTTTCCAGCTTTTCTCATGTGTGTGTGTGTATCTGAAGCAAAGTTTCAGTGGCTAGTACTTACTTTTGCTTTGTGTGAGGGATTCTATTTTTTTTCTGTAAATAGAATTTGTTATATTTTATATTATAGTAGAATTTTATTCTATAACAGACTAAAATTATATTGATTAAGTCTGCTAGACTAAATTGTATCACAATGTGCTACTTGGATCTAACCTGCATTTTAAAAATATTGTTGTTCATGTTGTTCAGATTTAGTAGGAGTCAGTATGTTGATACCATGTTAATAATAGAAACAATGGCTGGTTTCATCAGCTGCTTGCTTGCTTTGAACTAGGAAGCGAGCTAGTACTTTTCTAAATGATCGCATTTTATCTTCACAACCCTATGACATATGTGTTATTATTCTTACCTTATAGGTGAAAATCTGAACCTTAGTGTCACTTGTCGTTGGATGTGAGAGGTCCGTACTGTTTTGTCTCTGATTCATGATGTTCTTCTGTAACAAAGCCAGAGCGTATATCCCCAATCACAATCACTGAATCAAGAACTTAATGAATGTATGTACTATAGAGACACAAAGAGGATTCAATGTTGTCCCTGCTCTCAAGGAGTATACAATCTAGTCATTTCTATACGTTACATAGCAATATGAAACCTAAGTAAGATTTTGAATGCAATAATATTTAGGCAGCAAGGACTTAGATGACAGCTATGTAATGGAAACCAGAGAGATCTGACTTCAGAGCAGCACGATGCCACTACAGACTAGTGGGATCTGGGAGGCTTCATGTAGGAGGTGGCCTTAAAGAACATGTGAATCCGAGAAAGTGGAGACTAGAAATGAGGCCATCTCAAACAGGTGGAACAGCACGAGACCCAAAGGCAGATAGAGGTGCAACAGACAAGTTCAACCTCAAGGACATTTTCCTGTAGTGCAGAAGTTGTCTCATCTTGCTCCTGAGAGAGATCTCAGGAGCTAGAGCACAGGTGAGGATGTCTTGGTTGCTGGCCCTCCAGTCTTGTCTTTACCAGGATCAGAAACATTTTTATGTGTCCACTAACTCCTAAGATATCAGTTGAACAAAGCATACTGATGCTTTTTTTAAAAAGTAGGTGAAAACCATTGATAATGAAATGGGATATCAGTTGGGAAAAGTGGACTATGGATCCCACACACGAGGCATTGGGTGCCAAATTAGGGACTGTGGAATACTGCCTAGGGGTGAAAACCTCAGGACTGGTTTTGTCCACCTTTGTCCATTAGCATTGTGCCCATGGGAAAGTGACATGCCTCTTCTGATTTGGTTTCCAAGTAAAATAAGGACGATATAAATTACTACCTAATGCTGAAGTTCCTGGGACTAAAAAAGGTGAATATATGAAAACTATTTTGTAAATTCTAAAGTGCTATATGACATCAACAGTTGTTTTCAGTTTTAATATGGAGGGTTTCGATGAAGAAAAAAATAAACTGCATATAGTTATTTATCAGATAGAAAATAAGAACTATGAAAGGTGTTACTCTGAGAGACTGGTGTGCTGGAGTAGTTGGGGAAGATTAATCTGGCATTGGGAAATGAGCTGGAAGGAGGAAGGTGGAACAGGGTAATGAGCTTGGAAGTATGTTGGCCTACATGTGAAGTGATAAAGGGAAATCAGCAGAACTTGGAGACTAACTTGAAAGTATAGGGACCAGAAAGAGAAGGAACGATGAGAAATATTTAATATCATTTTTTTCCCACATACGCTGGAGGAAAGTTCTAGAAACAGCTAGCAGTAGTGGTAGTGTTTTGGAGGGGGCTCCACTGTCCACATGTTGATCTTTAGAGGACAATGGGATAACCAAGTGGAGGTATTTGGTGGCCTGAAGTACAGGTCTTGTTGTCCTCAAGTAGGGGATGCAGGAGGAGAAGTGGGATCTATAAGACAATGAAGACAGGTGCAGTGTGGGTGCCCAGTAAAGATGAGAGAAGTAAGAAGAGCTGGTAAAGGAGACACAAGAAGAGTTACCAAAACGTGAGGTGACCCCCAATAGCTAGGGAGGGCAGGGGCAGCCAGGGAGCAAGCAAAGAGAAGGACTGAAGGACAGTCACTGGGCATCAGTAACTTGTGTTACTTCTTATGATCCTCCTTTTACCAGAAACCAAGAGTCTGCAAAGTCGTGTCCTTGCCCACGCATGCAAAGCTAACGGACACAGCTGGACAAAGCTGGGCCCTCAGGCTTATGCCCTCACGTGATCTAGCACATCCCCTTCACTGGCACCCAGGGCCTTCTATAATGAGATCTCTTGTCAACTTTTCTGACCTGCTCTCCCAATTCTTTTTATCCATGGTTTTTACATGCTTTCATTTTTAAACATCAGTATGCTTTGTTCAAAGGATACCGTAGGACTTGGGGGTAAATATGACAACATATGCTCTCTCTGTTGGGTGGTAGAGGTGGAGGGAGGACTGAAGCGGACCAAAGAGACAGGGTGCTAAAGAAGGTGTGACATTTTGTGTCAGGCGCTTATTGAAGAGTTTTGACTCGGAAGGAAAGAGAACAAGAGGCTAGATGGAGCTTTAGGATGAAGAAAGGTGTTTTGTTGTTGTTGTTCTGTTTTGGTTCTTCAATTTGGGAAGGAAGTCTTACAAACCTAGCTGAGTCTCTGCCGAGGTTAGAGCATTGCGTTACATATTTAGGATGAAAGGACAGGGTATAGACACTTCTCTTCTATTGCCTGCTATATAGGTACTCAAAGGAAGAATTGAACCTTGTCCTAAATTGGGAGCCTGATTAAGAAACAGGGCCCCTGTGGGAGAGGGAAGAGACCCTCCAAGTAGGGAAAGTATCAGATGCAGTGAGGATAAGTGAGAAAAAGGGCCCAAGGGGAGGCAGGCTGCAATAGCTTTGAGTACAGCATGAGGTTATGCTTGAATCTCCTCTCTGGGGTGGCTGACTGCCCTGGGACCAAGAGGGCTGGGTAGTTAAAGCCGGAGACCCTTATCAGGAGCCTGAGCAGTCTGCCTTCCCTTCAAAATGAGAACATGTTTTTTTCTTCTAGGCCAGAGACCCACAGACAGGTGATGAGGGAGAGAAAGCAGTTCCAAGGGAGAGTGCAGATGCCCACAAGACATCACATGGAGGTTGGAGGTGGGCTGCTGGGGTACCTCATCAGCCACGGGATGCTTCAGTAGAGGTGGCATCAGCACGGGCAACCTGGGGATACTGGAAACCCTCGCCTTCCATCCCTTCCAAACAGAGCAAGAGGCCTGAAGTCATGCATTTTACAGGGAGGAAGGAGGACTGGACTTAAGAATAAAACTACTTAGAATCTACAAGCTGGGGAGCTGAGAGGCCATGTGGTAACACAGATGTATGTAGTCAAGTGGGAAAGAGATGGTAGAAACAGGAAACAGAATGCTTGGGCAAAGTATATGATCTCAGAGAGGAGAAGAAGGATTTGGTAGACAGCAGAGTGAAAGGCACCAGAAACAAACTGAGGGTTGCTGGAGTGGTGGGGAGTGGGAGGGATGGGGTGGCTGGGTGATAGACATTGGGGAGGGTATGTGCTATGGTGAGTGCTGTGAATTGTGCAAGACGGTTCAATCACAGACCTGTACCCCTGACACAAATAATACATTATATGTTAATAAAAAAAAAAGAAGAGGAAAAAAAGAAGTAAGCAAGCCAGCCACACAGAGCTGGCGAGGGAAAACGTATGTAAAGATGGGTCACAGATGGGGCTCACGGTCCCACAAAGAAGATTGCGAAGACAAATCTCTTGTCTGGCAGACTGAACCTTATGGGTAAGGCCAGTGATGCCACGCACAGAATGTGTCAGGTTTGAGGCTGGGGCAGTGTAGTCTGTGTGGGGGGGGAAGGCCAGCGTGGGCCAAGACAACCCCACGAGGGCACTGACGAAGAATGGGTACACTGCAGCAGTGGTCCAGCAGAGATGTGCTGTGCATTGTGTCCTGTGAGCACCTGGATGGAAGACATGTCTGGCAGCAACATATGCCTTCTGAACTGTTGGGAGTGTTTTGGAAACAAAAATCTTATTGAGCACCCATGATGTGCAAGGCAGAGTGCTAAGGTGGTCCACACAGCATATAAGATGAGGCCCAACCTCTTGAGGATTCAGAGTCTAGAAGGGGAGGCCTGGCAGAGATTGCTAAGTGCCTGACCAACACCCATCTTCTCCTTCTTTCTTACTTGCAGGTGGCAATATGTTCTGATAAAAAGGATGTATTTTCCAGCTTCTTTTAAATCTAGTGGTGATCAGTGATATATTAAGTAGAAGTCATTAATATTTTCTAAAAGGGTCTGATCAGGTGGGCGGGACACCCACTTGCCACCCCCTTCCCTTCTCCTTAATTGGAATGAGGACACAATGGTTAGAACCCCAACAGCCATTTTGGGCCATGAGGCAAATTTGAAAATGGAAGCACCACACTAAGGTTAATGGAGGTAGAAGGAGCCTAGGCCTCTGGTGCCCCTGGACAGCCATTTCAGTCCTGCCCTACCTACTACTTCTTTTCATTTGTTGAGGGTATATCTATATCTATCTACATCTAGCTAGCTAGCTATCAAGTCCTGACATGGGAGAAAGGACAAACGGAGAAATACAAGATTTGTAATATAAAAAATAAATGTAAAATTCACATAATTCAACTCAAAAGAGATGCCTCTCCATGTGAAAGGCAGTAATTATTTAAAAGTTTCAGAAAACAGGCCTTTCATCCTTTCAAGTTGGGAGATGAGGAAAGCAGAAGGTCAGGAAGAGAGCAAAGAACGAAAGTATCTTGACCTCCAGCCTTTTGGCTGCTGTATGCTGTCTCCCTGAGGCTGCAATAAGAGGTCCGTGGTGAGGCAGGATTTTGACCCAAATCTGACTCGGAGACTTCCTGATCCTAAAGTGTACTTTCTATACTATCCTATTTCCCCTTCCATCGGAGTCATACCTTAAAAGGCAAGATTCTGCAATGCATGATGGCATCTGTGATGTTGGTATATGAATGAACAAGTCATGATTTCTCAGGATTGCAGTCCCCGGGGAACGGGGAGGGCCCTGCTGAGGAAGAGAACTGACACCCCGACCTTGGTTAGTGTAAAGGGGACCGGGTGGGTGGTTCCCATACCAGGGGTCATCAGTGGGACCCGAAGGATGATTAAGCCACAGGGATCAGTCACACACACCCTGCTAACACACAACATAGTATCCTGGATCCCATCAGTCCCACAGAAGAGAGAGCACGCATCTGATTTGTGCACCCAAAACTATAGAAGAAATTTCATAATCTCTGCGGTCCGTGCCGGAAAACCCCACTCTTTTGCTCGAGTTCATTTTGAACAAAGCCCCGAGATAAGACACTTCTGAACGTTTGCTTCTTCCCCAGACATTCAGCCAGCTGCTTTTTTCTTAGCATTCCCATATTGCCGGAAGGGAGAGGGGAGAGTGCATCTACCGTTGTAGTCTCTTATTCCAACATGGATTTGTGACCCTGGAAAGGCTGTAGTTTTCAAAGGCTGTCTGGACCAACGAGACTCTTAGGCGGCGCGATGCTGTTCGCAGTCAGGCAGCGGGTCACCTTGGAACAAGGTGGGGGAGACCGCACTTACTGTTAGTGACTAAACAGAAATGCCTTAATTTTTTAAGTCAGATTCTTCTCGTTCCAGATGCTTCCTCACTTTCTTGCTCTTTGTTCCGACGGGGTGAGCAGCGATCAGACTCCTAGTGTCTGAGGGGCTTTAAAGAGGCCTGGCAATCCCGGACACGGTCCCGGAGAAGGCAAGTTTTGTGCGCTGCGTCTGCCGGGAAGCAAGGGCGAGCCACTCCAGTGTCCGGACAGACCGGGGACTGACAGCTCTCTACCTCGGGCAAACTTCTCTCCACCCCTAGAGGGCACACTTCCACCTCTTTCCCCGACTTCTTGCCCTCGTGGAATTGGAATGAACAGGTGCTGTCACCATCCGCTTAGAAGGGCACGTTCATCACCCGCCGAGTCCCGCGCCAGCAGCTGCTTGGGCACCTTTGCCCCTCGGAGTGCGGCTGCGGTGCGCGCCAACGCGGGGGGAGCTGGAGAGCCGCTGCCCCTGGAGAACCCGGGGCAGGCCTCTCGGCCTGGGCTCTAGAAGTCCCGCAGGCGTGGGAGGGCAGGACAGGGGCAGATTTCAGCGGCATTTGGGCAAACTGGAGCGGCCGCCGCCGCCGCTTTCTCCACTGCGGTAGACGGGGCGGGTGAAGGGACGACGCCCTTTGCAGCCTCTTGGGTCCTGGCCCCAAGAGATCGCCTCCTCCCCGCCTCAGACCAGGGCATCGGGGCCCGCCGGCTCTCCGGACCGCGCAGCCCCTTTCCCCGCCCGCGAGATCGGCTCGGGAGCCGCTCACAGGGCGCGGCCCCCGGCCCCAGGGCGACCACTGCGGGCGGGCCACGGGCAGTGCAGCCTGTGCCCCTGTGCCCGGGTGACAAGTGTGGGGGCGCCAAGCCGCCTCCGTCCTCCCCACGAGCCGCCCGAGAGGAGCCGTCGGGCCTGCGCCGGCTCGGGCGATGCTTGCGGGGCGCACGAGTGGGCAGAGCAGGGCGGCGGTGAGCGCGGACCCCCTGCCCGGGCCCACCCGGACCCTCTCTGTCCCGCCACCGCCGGACCCATTTCTGCTAACCTCGCCGGCCTTCGCAGCTGTTCCCCTGCTCCCCCTGGGGGGCAAACCTGCGCAAGAGGGCAGCTGGAGGGAGGTCACTGCCACCTTGGTTTTTATTCTAGAAGGGGCTCAGTTCTGCCTAAGAGGGTGAGCTCCCCAGGCGCTATTCAAGTAGGTGTTTGGTGGCCTTTTGTCAGGAAACTTTTAATCACACAGAATTTAGCCTCTAATCGGCCAGACTTATTTAAACCGAGCAGAGTAAAACCTTCCATTTTTAACATCCATTCTTGGTGTTTGCTGGAAATTTGCCACCGAATTTCGGCTGGAGCTGAAGGTTACCAGGATTTATCATTGTTTCCCCAGGATGTTTAACTCTCCTGGGCCCCTCTTCTTTCATTTGAGATACTTAAAAAAAAAATTCTTGTAAGCGCTTTGGCCATTTTGTTTAAAAAAATTATTTTATCTCGTACGGTTTTGAGATCCAGAAATATTTCTGAAATGGGGAGAAGGGAGTGTTAGAGACAGAAAGCAGCTGTGTACCAGGAAATAATAAATATCGTGCAAAAATATCACAGCTAATAGATGTCCTTTAGGAGTGTAAATATCTATGTTTAATTGCTTTAAAAATGTGGGGTGGAAAAACACAATTATACATTGTGATAACAAACCTGTACAGATAATTTCTGAACAATACAAAACAAGTGCTGAAAAATTTTTCTTTACGATTGAAATAATTGTTCCAAAATCATGACACCGTCCACCCAAATATCATGTTGCCCCATCTGCAATACTTGAAGAGGAATAGTTACCAATTGAATGCATTTAGATTCATCCTTAATAAAAAGAAAATTGCATAGCTTTTTATATTGTTGCACATCCTCAAATGCATCTTCTAATATCAATGTCACCTTCGTGTTATTCTCAATATTTTCAATTTTCAATTTTCAGAGATACATAATATATAATTGCTAGTAATTATAAACACATCATTTTATTCATCTGATTTTAATAACATGCATTTTTTATAATTACTGTACAACTGAAATAGACATTGAGTTATGCTGTGTGCATGTCTTTATTCAACAGTATATTCTTAGACACCTTGTTCAAACAAATTTAATTCAAAGTGAATTTAAAAGAAAATAAAACAAGGGAAAAAAAAAATCCTTCCAGTAGAAACAGAATCACAGTGCTTTACAGACAAAAGGAAAGGAAAAGAAGTCCTTATACGAAAAGAGGTTTATTATTACATAGAAAATTCTCACAATAGTTGAAACACACTTCAGGAACTAGTAAACACCTCAGATAGAGTTGTGCCAGTTACTCAGCCCACAAGCATCTGCTTTGTCTTAATTAGACGGGGGAGGTGAATGACCACTGTTTATTTTCATTTTCCTCATTAATTATGAAAAACTGCATTTAATTCATCTTGCATGGTGAGAGATTGACTGCGCAGATGTAAGTCGTAAGGGAAGTGGCTGTCGGTGGGCAACCTGAACATGGCACCCTGCCCAAGGGGACCCCTGGGTGGCACTGCACAGTAATGCATGCCGTAATTGTAATTTTTGCCATAGTCCAAGGTTTCTTCTTGCTTCAGGGAAAATATCCCATTATAGTTAATTGGGGGAGGACTTAAGGGACCTTCAAACTGAGGGCTGGCACACTCAGGGGAAGTGCTTTCATAGAAGGATTCATATGCACTGCAATAATTGTAGGGTTTTATGGACTTGGAATTATCAAGAGTTCCATGCCCTGGGGGAGTGGTGAGCTCAGGGCTGTGGTAGGGCGGGTAGAAAGTAGAGTAGGGTGACCTTGTGTGGTGCGCAGCCTCCCCACCCTGACCCATCAGGAAACTCCTGGCATTGAGCTGCAAGCAGCCTGCCACCAAGTTTGTAGTTGGCTGGGAAAGACCTTTGCATAAGTTTTGGACGAACGTGAGCAGATCAGGTCTCTTGCCGATTCTCAGAATTTCAGAAAGTGCCCAGATGTAGTTTTTGGCCAGTCGTAAAGTTTCTATTTTGGACAGTTTTTGGGTTTTGGAATAGCAGGGGACCACTTTTCTTAAATTGTCCAGAGCGTCGTTGAGGCCGTGCATCCTGTTTCTCTCGCGTGCGTTAGCTTCCTGTCTCCTGAACTTGACCCTCTCCAGTCGGAGTTTGGTCGTCTTTTTTTTCCTAAGACCCCTCCTTCTGGGCAAGCCATTTTCATCTTCCTCCTCCCTGTCTTCCTCCTCTTCTTCCTTCTCGGTTTCTTCTCCTGGGGCCCTTTTGATGCTCTTTCCTCGAAGGACAATCTGTTTGGAAAAGCTTTCTGGTTTCTTAATTTGCTTCTGGTCCTCACATTCTCTAGAAAACTTTCTGCACATCTGGGATTCTGGCATTACAACAGACTCATCAAACGGTAGTGTTAACATGGTTCTCTAATCTTAAATTACCTGAAAAAATGCCAGCACAATATTTAAAGTGTTTTCATTTTTAAAGTTTATACACTTAAAACATATTTAATGACTTAATCATAAGAATACAAAAACACGTGAAAAAACCTGATTCTGGGACCGATTTTTTACATTAAATAGAATCTTTGAGTTTGTGCAGGCTAGTAATTATAAAAAAAAACATTGGCACATGCAATAGGATCGATTTATACAGGCAAATTATCAAAAGAAAATAAAACAAGAAGCATTTATTATAATGCTACCACCATTTCCACTTCCCTTTGATTTTAAACTGGTTTTAATGCACAAAAAGGACTGTGGAATTCAAGCAAATGCAAAACATGATATAGCAATGCAGAATTTCATTAATTCCAATTCCCCTGAGTACCAAATGAGAAGAGACACCAGTTTTTAAAATAAAAAAGTGTTATCTCTCCATTAACTGACAAATTTGTGAGGTGTTTTGTTTTGTTTTGTTTTAGAAAAAGAAATAAGCCTTAACTTTATCTGCTGTATTATGTAACTGCAAATTTAGATAAGTGGCTGTTGACATTTAGAAATTTAAAGAAAAGATAAATCAGAGCCAATTTTTAAAACTGATTTCTTTCTGATCAGTGAAGAAATACATAAAAGAGCACTATTTTCCCAGCCTTCACAAAAAAGGGGAGGGGGATTGGGCTAATTTGGAATAAACTCCATAAATAAATTAAAAAAAAATAAAAATCACTGGCATTTTTTGTAATCAAAGAAAATGTTAAGACTGCTTTTACATTTACAATTTTTTCCAAATGTAATCGTCTGTTTGCTTCTGTTCAAATCATCCTGGACAAAAAACCACTCTCATAGTGTTTTTGTTCTACGAGCCACAGAAGTCTCCCTCTAGCTAATATCTGACAGGAACGGTCCAAGGATTCTGACTGCAATTGTGCACGTGTGTTCAGAATCCCGAATGAAAGGGGAAAATAATTTGTGTTTCAAATGCAATTTTGGCTTTCGTTTGGGGAAGCAGCAAGTATTTTCATCTAAAGTCTTCAAACAAATAGGCACGTTAAAACAGAGACTTTTCAATTTAACAATCTCCAGCCCCCTCAGCACACACACACACACACACACACAAACTCTTAGTAATGTCCACATACTTGCAGTGTTACATAATAGCAGTGAAAGTATGTGACAATTACATCATAAGAATGAAATATGATAAGAAGTTATAGATGGCAAAGAGCATATAAATACTATAAGACAGTGACACTGTATCTTTAAATACTTGCATGCAAAGCCAGCGTCAATTGAAGTAGATCTTTATTTATATTACCTTAGGTTTTAATTTCATTCAATAATCAGTTTTCATTTTGTATCTTCCAAATCTTTTCAGGCTGAGTGTCGCATCGTCTCCTGGAGTCTCTAGATCTGTGTATATCTGCACTATCTCATTGATCTCTAAAAAGTGACATTGATGCCAACTGCCAGAGCTGGTACCCATGCCATCTGCTAGTGACGTCACAGGGCAGAGAGAACCATGTGATCCTCTCTCTTGGGACCTTCATTCTGCACTGATCATCTGGCATCCCTGTAAGTGGGTACCAGCATTCATGCATCAACACAGAAGGTTAGACTGATAGGGAAAAAATCTGCACCAGCATTTCACATACAGTAGGTGCGTTTCTCCTCGAGCTGCTTCGGCTTCACTGGCAGTCTGGAGAAATAGCTGTGTTAGTGTTCAGTTTCGCCCTGCCAACGGTGCAACTATTAGGTAGTCGTTAATATTCCATTCATTTACAAGGTGGGCTTTTGTGTGAGCGAGAGGTTTTTGTTGTTGTTGATGTTGACGTTTTGTAAAGATCACCATCCCTTTCCTGCACCTGGGTACCCGGGGAGAGAAAGCCGTGAGGAGGAGCTGAAATCAGGAAAAGGGTCTTGAGATGCTTAAGCAAACTAAGATTTGTGTAAGCGAACAGGGATCAACAAAGGTCTCCTTATTTCCTTGTTTTGTTTCATGGCATGTAACTTATGGGTGTGTGTCTGTGTGTTCTCTTATTAACATGTACGACTTCTGTGCTTCTTAGGAATTTGGAATAAAAGAACAGTCTCTCCATCTGGGGTCTGAAAGACATCCTCAGACGTTCCCCTTTCTACACTTACTGGTACCTTTCAACAACTTTTCAGAGAGATTCTTTATCTATATCAAATGCAGAGACGTCTGCAAGTTCCCCGTGAAAGATTTCAAACTACATTCTCGTGTCCTCTACCAAAAGTCACAACTTCACTCTTGCATTGTCCCAATCTCTTTCCAGCATGAACTTGCTTGTTCTTTCTCATTTAGGTTCATAGGCAATAAACATAAAAAATAGCTCTTAGGTTTTTGTCTTGCTCTCCCTGGCATTCTGCTGAGTATTTTAATCGAAGATTAGCTTCTCTGTTTTCTGAAGCCCTCAGATTTTTTTTCCCTTTCTCTTAAAAATCTTCTCCTCACATTTTCCCCCCTCGAGACCAACAATCAATTTAAAAAGTCTCCTCATTCTTATATCACTGTCCAATTGTTTTTCTTTGTCAGATTTATTCATATTTATCTTTTTCCCCCTCCCAGCACTTTTGGTATCTTAACGAAAGTGGGGTAGAAACAGTTAAGTGAAACTGGCAAGGCCTTATTGATAAAATAAACTGTGAAACCAGAGGCAAACTCCACCTTCCTCTCCTTTTCTCTGCTCCCCTGTCACCCCCTCCCTTGCAAAAAAAAAAAAAAAAAAAAGAACGTTTTATTTCAGAATTGCCCGTCAGTAAAGTAAAAAGTGCACTTAAAAAAAAAAAAGTTTAAAAATGGACAAGCACAACCTTTGTTGTTTGACAACTGAATAATCTCTTTCTATAAAGTGAGACAGTATGCTTTTGGTATTAAAGTAATCCCTGGCAGAGTTGTAACTGTTGAATCTGTGTTAGCATTCCCCTTATAAATCCCAGTTTTGAAAGGTTTAGAATTCTGCTGCTTTAATGCACTTTGGTTCCAAATTGGCATCGGGGGCCTCAAATTAAATTCAATTTTGCTCCTGTCATATCCCACTCATTTCTGTCCCCCTCAAAGTTACTCAACTTGGCCTGGACAGTTCTAGAAAAGACGGGGAAGATGGTAAAAGGGAGAATTATGTTAGGTAAAGGAGAATAATTTTTCTCCCTCAATGGTCTGCTAAAAAATGCAAATTTAAAAGAAAAATAAGGCTATAAATTCTTAACTTAAGTGAAGTAGATTGGCCTAGATTACCTTTCAAAAAAGTCGGACATACCAGAGGCATTTCAAAATGTGTTGTTTAAGGGGCTATTACTGGTCTTGGGTGCATTGAGTTTATTTCATATAGCCTTTGGTTCAAAAACTTCACACACACCTTTCACTTCAACCCAGAGAGTTTCTATAGGAAAAGCAGATGCAGACTTTCGTTTGTTCTCACGTATGGTTTAATTTTTTAAATATAAAGGGGCCTAAGTATCAAGAGTCAGGAACCACAAAGCCTGTCACTCATTTTACATATTATACCATATTCTAAACTTGCAAAGTCTCCAGAAGCTGCATTATATTACGGACATCACAAACATGAAAATCAAAATCTAAGGAATGGTAACGTGACATGTTAGTAGAAAACTATCACCAACGTAGCTCTTCGCAAGGATAGACTTTATATTTTATCTTTGCAGTGTGCAGACAAATGAGAAACAGTTTTTTTGATGAAAACATTTGGGACTGTTCTATTTCTGCCTTTGAACATGAAATAAAAACCTTTGGTGGTGGTGGTGAGGTGGGGTGAAGGGGGGATAGAATCTGTGTTGAGGTTTGCTGAGTATTAATCTATTGTTTGAATGTCCCGGATTTCCTTTCCAAAAAAAAAGGGGGGGGGGACAAAAAGTTGTTATGTCAAGATTTAGCAAGGATTCAGTGTGTTTGTACAATAATCTTTCAAAAGAAATTTTGTTATGCATTTTCTACTATAGTTCCAGATATGGAAATGCCTTTGCTGTTAATATGCATTCATAACATACACCATAACGGCTGTTCTACTCTCTGCTAAGAAAGCACGTTAACACCAATACTCCAAACAGAAATACGTTCTGAGTTATAGACAAATACTCTGAGGATGGGGAGTGTATTATCCCCATTTCTATAATATATTTTCTCATTTTACAGCAATCACTGCACATCAAAGTTTACATCTTAACTCAATTTGATACTGATTTAACTGATACGATCTTTGCTTCTGGGGTCAAAACATTTTATAGATTTTTTTTAATGGGGCCCAATGTCTGTCTTTCTGCCTTTGTCTTGCTTTCCCTGGGTAATTTCTCATATTTCATTTATAAAAGTGACCCACAGAAAATGTAGATATAATTTGATTCATTGTAAGGCAGCAGAAGCCCAATGTCTAAATCAAGGCTGAAGGGGTGTTGTTTTTAGGTCATCCAACTGGTACCTGTGTCAGAGCAAAGGAGAATTCTATTGACTTCCCTTTCACACTCCTCTCATAACCTCAGAGATCAGTCTGGAACATGACAGGCATTTTTCACAGCTCTCCTAGGGAGGAAGGCAACAGAATGTAGACCCGGGCAGGATCAGGCAGCAAAACCTCAGGACCCGAGTTTTTTCCCCTAGAAGTAGGGTGCTTCCTGAGATAGATTTTGAACAATTTTCTCTATTGCCTTTTTTTTTTTTTAAGCTCTTAGACAAATGCTTCAGGGCAGAGTGTAAGCCAGTGAGCGAGCCCAGTGTTAATCTTTTAGAGTTTTAACTCTGTCGTCCCCCGTGGCTTGAAAGAGTTTTATGACTCTAGCAGAGCATCCCACTGTGGAAAACAACTCTTGGGATTTAAATAAAAGTATTGAAAATATAAGGCAAAACACAAAACCACCTTATTCCCCTTGACGACTTAGAGGGCTTAAAAGTATGATTTGAACATAGCTGTCTAAATGTTTTATAATATATATGTGTGTGTGTGTATACATAATATATGCATATATATGTACACACCTGAAAGATTACTTAGATCAAACAGATAATCAGGAAATTTGAGGGCAACGTTTGAATTGCTTTTATAGATTTACTTCAGGGTGAAGCGTAAACTGAATTGTACTATTATTTTGCAGTAATTATATGGTTGTTTGTGCAATTCACAAAATACAGCAACATCCGATCTTTTATTTTAGCCTTTGCACAGAACGGCACTGCTGTTCTTTCCAGAAATACATTTTATTATTTTTCCTCCATGGAGCATACTTTTTATTTGACTCCCCCAACTGCATGTATTAAATTCATTTTCGAATTTGTTATTAAATAAGGTCCTCTAAATCTGCCAGTTAAAACTTCTACCAGTATGAGAAGACCAGTGTTTTTGGACTGAGTTATTATAGTTCCAGACCTTCGTAAAGAAATGGTGCTTTATTAAGTTTTGTGATGTCACTGTAGGAAAATGTACAGTTTCCTTTAGTCTTTTACAAGTATTGAGAATGATTTATTGGCCCTGATTATGACTTTTTATGACACTGACTTAGAAATTAGTGTTATATTCCAATAATATGTGTTGAGATGGTTACTTTTAAGCATAGAAAACGGAAGTACAATTTGTCTCTTTTCTGTTACATTAATCCATTTTAAGATTGGAGTTGGAACTTCAGGCAAGAGATTTTTTGCAATGGTTTCATGCAAACTGCATTTTGAAAATCAAGTTTTAGGTTACATGCTTGTATGGTGATATGCAGGCTCTCTTAACAGGGGATTTCTGGATGGATTTCAAGAGGTTCTGGAGCTTCCTAAGATTATGTGCAAATTTGGCATGTATGTAAATATGTGCATTTTTCTAAAGAAAGACTCTCTGTCAGATTCTAAAAGGTTAAGAATCACAATGAATATTTTGATGTCTTATTAAACTCGCTTGAAATCCTGATCCTGCTGTTTAATGGCTGTATGTCATTCATTCACTCATTTATTCACCCATTCATCCATTCAACAAAGGTTTATTGAATATCAGTTTTGGAGTCATGCTTGACTCCTTTCTTTCTCTTATACCCTAGAACCAGTATGTCAGCAAATCCTCTCAGTACTACCTTAGAATTACATCTAGAATCTGACCACTTCTCGATAATTCCAGCACTCCTTCCCTCATCCAAACACCCATCGTCTCTCACCTGGCCCAAATGGCTTCTGGATTCTCACTCTTGGCCCCTTATATTCGGTACAGAGTCCTCAACTCAGCAACCAGAGACATCTGGTTAAAACATAAATCAGACTGTGTTCCTCTATGCTCAAAACCCTGCAGTGTCTTCCCCTCCCTCAGAGTCAAAGCCAAGTCCTCAGAGAGGCCCAGAGGCTTCTTCTGGTCTTTCTGTTCCCATCTTCTACTGCTCTCTCCTCCACTCACTCAGCTCTAGCCACACTGGCCCTGGCTGTTCCTTCTACTCTCAGGCACGTCCGCCTCAGTGTCCTTGCACTTACTTCTAACTGGACTCCTTCTCCTGTGTATCCCCATGGCACATCCCTCAAGTCTCTGCTCAAATGTCCTGGTCAAGGAGGTCCCCTTTGACCATCCTACTTTATATTGTACCCCTACCCCCATCTGTCCCTCCTATCTGTCTTCCAGTTTTGCTTTTCTCCATAGCACTCATCACTTGCTAACACAATACATTCCTTATTTAATGTGTGTATTAATCTACAGTTCTTGTGCTTGCACACGAGAGGCATAAGTACATACTTACTGAATGAAGAGGTTTGTTCCGGACCCCGGTTAGTGATGACCATTCGATGGCATGTAGAACAGTTATGACAAGCCCTTGGGCAGTTTAGAGTCTAGAGGGGGGAGACAGGCAATAAATAGGTAATCACAGAAATGTGAAATTTACGTATTGGTGGCTACGGAGAATCATGGGAAGCCCTACTTGATTCAAGTGTCTGGGAAGCCCTTTCTGAGTCATTCTTCAAGCTGAGTCATGAAGACTGAGCAGCAAGCAGAGGCACGAGTGTGTGTGCCATGTTGAATGTTCTGGGGGAAACGACAGTGACAGTAGGGATCAGATCCTATGAGACTGTGTAGGTCATGGAATGTATTCAGAATTTATTTCAAAGGAAGTCATGGGAGTACTTCAGGCAATTAAAGATTTGAAAAGATCACTCTGACTGAGAAGAGTTGGAGAGAGAAAAAGAAGAAGCAGGAAGAGAATTTACAAAGCCTGTATGAGTGGACAGATCACTAGGGGCTGACTGCAGCCCAGGTTAGAGTGGGGTGATGGAAATGAAGGGAGGAAACCTAGAAACATATTTTGGAGAGAGAGTCACCAGAACTTACTGATGGATGGGTGTGGATGGGATGCAGGGAAGTGACTTAACCTCTGGTCATGGTGATGATGAACAGTGCTCCTCCATATGCAATCCGCCAAGCATCAGGGGAGGCACTTCACATACACGGCCTCGTGGGAACCTTGCAATCAGGTAGACGTGACCATCTCCACCGTTGGTGCTCTGAAGCTGCAGCTCAGAGAGCTTTGCTAATGTACCCAGGACCGTTCCGTTTTTAAGTGAGGGGATCATGATTTGGATCTAGGTCTGTCTGAATCAAAATTCTAGTTTTTTAACAACTACACTTGTTGACCTTAGGAATTAAATAATCAAATGTCAACAAACTGCTAGAACTGTTTCATGTACATAGAAATTCTGAATAAATACTAAATATTAGATGGAGTAGAAAAACTTAACCATGAATCTATCCACAAAATGAAGACTCATCCCATTAATATATTTGGTGACTTAAGCTTTTTACTATCCATTTGTATTTTAGATCAATGTTTACAGGTAGTTCAGTAGAATGCCATGTATAATGTATTCATCTGACAATGATTTCAGTTGTCATGACAGTGAGCTTCTACGAGGGTTGAGTCCTTCATTTAAATCCTGATCCTGCTGTTTAATATCTATGTATCATTCATTCATTCATTTATTCATCCATTCATGTCTGTTCCTTCAGGACAAGGAGTTGTTTTTCCTTCTTTTTCATTCACTCATCAAAACACTTCTTATATGTTACCACTGTAGACATTGTAAGGGGAAGTAAAGGTAAATAATCAAGAGCCCCACCTGTCAAGGAAGTTCAAGTTGAATTAGCACATAAAATATGTCCACAATAGTCTAATTAAAAACACTGTGAGCTCACTGTGATAAGAGGGGTTGTTGGCAGGGAATGAAGAAAAATTTGAGTAGAGCTTGCATGTATGTGGAGGATTTTTTTTTTTTACTTTTATTTGAAGTATAGTAGAGACTAAAATACATGTGGACAATAAGCATATGGCTCGATTAATTCTGATAAACTGATCACATCTGTTTAGTAAGATCCCCATCAAGAACCACTTCCTTCCTGCTCCTTCAAGGTTACCAACTACATCTCCCCAAGAGCAACCACTATCCTGATTTCCAACAGCATTAATTGGTTTTGTTCATTTTGCATATTAAATAAGTAGAATCATTTTGTATATTAAATAGATTTTGGATCTGACTTCTTTATCTCAACATTTCGTTTGTGCACTTTACCCATGCTGTTGTACGAAATTGTAGATTGTTCACTTTCATTGCTGTACAATTGGTTTCTCCATTCTATTGTTGACAGGTGTTTGGATAGTTTCTATTTGGGGATATTATAAGTCATGCTATTCTAGTACATATTTTTTTAGTGAACATATATATGTTAGGTGTATTCCATTCCTAGGTATATATCCAACAGAAATGCATATGTGTGTTCCGCATGTATGATTTTAAGAGAAGTTTAAAATAGGACATTTACAGAAAGTTAATTTTTAGTAATTACCCACATGACAACCACCCACATTCTAAAATCATTACATAAGATCAATAACATTATCCCAAATTTATGGACTCCTGTATTCTAATCGAGGAGGGTATTGATTACCAATCTACAAATAATTACTGAAGGATTCCTTTGCATCAAGCCACTATGATTGTGGAAGAGAAGAGTAGAAGAGGTAATCCTTTTCTTCAAGGAATCTAGAGTCCCACTGAGGAAAGAAAAGTAACAAACTTAGAGCATTGAGAAGCATGAAGGACAGACTACAATGCAGAGTATCAAACAAATGACTCCCTTCTTTGTTTATCTGGCATCCTTTAGGAACATAGTGCCAATTTAAGACTATGCAGTAGTTTTGCCAAGAATATGTTTCAGAATACTTGCACTTAAAGCATACTGCATTTTAAGTTTTAAAACACAATAGCTAAATTACAGAGGCTAATAGTTGATCAATGGAATATTGCCTAATATTTTTGAATACTTTCTTTGTGCTGGCTTTTCTGCATATGTTTTAAAATTCTTACAACAGCTACATATGAGGATTTTATACATGAGCAGACTGGTGTAGTGATTTAAGCATAGTGTCTGGAGCCAGGCCCCCTGGTTCTGCCACCTTCTAGCTGGTTAACTCTGAGCAAGGTCCTATTCTTCAACGTTTCCATCTGACAAATGGGGATAATTATATTCTTACCTTATAGGTTGTTAGATGTGAATAGCTAGAACGGTCCCTGGTACGTGGTAAGCACTGCATTATTATTTGACAGATTATTTTAAAATAAAAATAGGGGTGGAGAGTATTGAGTATAAAGCATTTATGTGAAATAATTTCTCAACTCTTTGTGAAGGAAGGGCTCCTGTCTCTGGCAATGACCTCTGGTCACCAAAGCATTCAGTGTGTAGCTGGGGAGCTCATATTATGATGTTAGTGAAACCAGTTGTTCTGAAAATATTACAAATTTCTGCTTTCAATTTCAGCACCTTGGGCCAGGAAAGATAGCAACACCTTAAGGACAAATAACTTCTGAATGAAGACTGAACCGGGCAACAGATCTTTCAGAGATTTGAACTTCTTGGCTGTGTATACTCCCATTTCTTTCCCATAGAAACGCTGAAAGCTTTGTTCGTTGTCTCTACCTACTTTTGAATCTCTTAGTGGCTTTGATGGAAGAATACACTGCACACCCAAAAGATAGACAGAAAGCATTTTTTTTTTTTTTTTTTTTTTTTAGTCCTAATGTTCACATGCTTGCTGATATAAGCCCAGAGATGACTTTGGAAACTGAAGCATTAGGTCAAAAGGCTAACCTTGCTAATGCCACAGATTCAAAAGCACACAGGCATGATCCAATCACTCCCCAGGGGATGCATGTATTTGCCATGGGATCTGCCATATGCAGGTAGGTCTTATAACCTCCAGATCACATTAAAAAATAAAAAATCATGGTCCACACCTATAGCAATAAAATAAGCAGCTAACTAATCCTGCATAAAATGCAAAAGCCCAAATCATTATTTGCCTTTTTGTATTTTAGACTTCTGGTTGGTTTGCTCTGTTTGGCTGGCAAATCTCATCTAATTACAATATATTTTTCATTTGTGTTTTAAAATAGTAATCCTAGCCCACTGTTATTATAACATATGTGGTAAGTTGTTGTTCCTGGGGTAGTGATAAATTCGTGGCGATCCATTCACATCCTCATGGGTTGGAATTAATCTTTCTCCTCTGATTTCCCACTACACTTTGTGCTTCTATGATTGTGCTTAGCATAATTTGCTTTGTAGTGTATCTATTTGTGAATGCATCTGTCTCCCCCACTAGATGGTGAGGACAAAAACTATCTCAGATTTCTGTTTCATTTGTCTTGCAGTCCCTGTGTCACACAACGCACTGATTTGTACATAGTAGGGACTCGATAAATACTGATAGTAGAACTGAAGCGATCGATGGCAGCCCAGCACATTTGGCTGCAGAACACCTTAAAGCAATGAGACCCATCTGTCAATCAAAGCTGTGATCTTTGCTTCATTAGCACCATGGCTAAGCAATGAAGTAATAAGTCAGTGACAAAGAGCTTCATGCCCCACATACTGTAAGTTAGATGCTAGATTATATAATTCTTTAAGCAGCAAAAATCCTTCAGAAAGCAAGAGTTGATGTCGTGGTAATAATGATCCATAATTTTATACGGTCTGTATGTGAAGACTGAACCCAGCTATCTCCTTCCTGGCACCTTATCCAAAAAGGCTGCTCCAGTGCTAATTATTTCTTTTAAAAGCTACAGTAACTTTTCCCACTATGCAGTTTGCAGTTCATTTTGGCCACCAATATTGGTACAAAATCCAATCTAAGATTGTGGCACATGGCTTTGAATTCGTTGATGGCCCAGTGTCATTTTCTGGGGGAAATCTATCATCATCCTTTTAATCTGAAGATGAAGCATCCCCCCGCTGGGCCTTCTACCATTCACAGAATATAAGTTTGGCTTACTTGGCCAGGGGTGATGCTAACCTGCAGGACGCTAGCTCTACTTTTTCCACCCCTACCTTTTTTTTTTTTTTTGGAGATAGTTGACATTAAAAGAATGGAAGAAACCATCCTCCGTCATGCTCCATCTGGCCCTGCTGGTTACTTGGCGACTGAGGCAGCACATACATTTGGTGGACTGGTAAGGAATGGGAAATCCACGATATTAATAATGATTCTCTGTTTTCCAAAGCAGAAGCCTTTCCAGATTAGCATCTCTCTTACAAACAGTCCATGTTGGGAGGGGGCTGAGCAAGACTCAGCACTGGAAGTGAAATAGAAATAAATGAATTAAAGGCCAGAGAGGGCCTTAATGATGGCACATACTTCCACGGCTACAGTTACTGAGTGCCTAGCGTGGCAAATGACTAAAACCTGGTGTTTGCCCCAGAGGGGCTCCTGGTCTTTAGGGGCATTTAGATTCACGTTGAGACATTGCTGAAGTGTAGGCAAGAGTCATTTCATCTGGCTCCATAGAAGTCTGTCTTTTCTTGGTCTGAAATGACCCTAGACATTTTTAGTGGTGACAGCAATAACAATATAATAGCCCATTGGAAATTGGGGTGAAATCGACCTTCCTACCTGGAGAATTATAATTTTTCTGTGGCAAGAAAAGACAGATCGAAAGGAAATTCTAAAATGTAACTCTTCAGGCCTTTTGAGCACTTGGTTTTTAACTATTCCTCAGGAGAAAACTTACTTTTGTTTTCCATGGAAATTCTAGTCGTAACTAAATGGAAAGAGGCAATCGTATAGGTGGGGGTGTGGCCCTTAATTCAGAATCTCTGGGCAGTGTGAAATGATCACTTTTCTGGGCCCTGGATACTTGGCTTTCAGAGGCACTGTCCTCCATAAAAATAATAAAAATATTTGATGACTGTGTTGGTATAAAGAAACTATAATACAAGGTTGATTATATTCATTTTTTTCTTGGGTACTATGCCTGATGGAGAAGTCCACTTGTCTGTGGAGATAGGGCTTGGCCAAGAGCATGTTTTAAATCTCCACGGGGTTGAGAATCACTATGCTTTGGGAGTTACCCACTAACCCACAAGGACCTGAAGAAGAATCTGTGCAAGTGTCTGCCTCTTCCATTTCCTCCACCTTCCAATTTTCATAAGCCACCCACTGTGCATATGAAATACACCTGGTGTGGGGATATGGCAGAATAGGTATGCTACTGAAATTGCCAGATTTAGTGAATCAAAATGCAGTACACTCTGCTGAATTTGTATTTTAGATATATTTAGGTGTGGGACACACTTACACTAAAAAAGTATTCATTGTCTATCTGAAATTCAAATTTAACTGGGCATCCTGTGTTTTACCTGGCAATTCTATATGCTTCCTCTATTCCTGGAACTCAAGTTGTTTTTCCCTCCCAAATACACTTTCTGATTAATATGCCATGCACTAATAAAGTGTCGCCCAAAGAATGCTCTGTAGACTATTAATAGGAATCACTCAAAAAAAGAGAGAAAAAGAGTTGCATGATCAATGTTTGTTTTCTTTTTTTTTTTTTTAAGATTTCATTTATTTATTTGACAGAGACACAGCGCGAGAGAGAACATAAGCAGGGGGAGTGGGAGAGGGAGAAGCAGGCTCCCCGCTGAGCAGGGAGCCCGATGCGGGGCTCGATCCCAGGACCCTGGGATCATGACCTGAGCCAAAGGCAGATGCTTAACGACTGAGCCACCAGGCGCCCCAATGTTTGTTTTCTTTAAAGCACGTTCTCTTGGGTTCTTCTGTATACCGATGTACATAACGACTCTCCAAGAGCAGGATATGGTCGGCACATGTCCCAAACTTATCATTGCACTGAGTGGTTTCCTTTTCTTCTGGAGTTTCTCGCAGGATTGAAATTTCTGATGGGACGCACCTACTACCCCACAAGGGCTAATGTGTCTTTATTTATGATGAGTGTGATGGATATTTTGAACCATTTTGTTTTGGCTTCTGTGGTGGGGAATACACAGCAGGGGGATATCTACCTTTCTCTTTTATCTCAAGTGTTTTACCGGCTCCCTTTTTTGACTGGGTTATGTTTAGTTGGAGATGGAGTTTACAATATGGGGTCTGTGGAATTGTGGATTTTACATTATTGTTGAAAGAAGGACACCTAAAGGAGGTGTACAGGGCCAGCTACATTGTTTGTGGAACCCAGAACAAAATGAAGATGTGGGCCCCTTATTCAGAAATGATTAAAAATTTCAAGATGGCGTCAGCAGATCCTTAAACCAAGCGCAGGGCACACAGGTGCCACGCCCATGAACTCAGCCCTGCTGGCCCACCATCCTCAGTGCCAAAATACCGAGAGTCCTTACCCAGAAAACCCCAGGAGTTTCCAAAGGCTAATAATCAGGACTATCTTCAGATACCCAAAGGTCAAAAGCAGAAGCAAGGTCACTAGATTTGGCCAAAGAGGACATAAAATTTTGGTATTTTGTTGATTGTGGATTTTTGCATTAATCTTGAATTTTAAAAACATTGTATTATGGATATTATTTATCTTGATTTTGGTGCTGTCTTAGTTTTCTCAGACTGCTGGAACAAAATATCCTAAACTGGGTGGCTTACACAACAAAAGTTTACTTCTCACAGTTCTGGAGGCTGGAAGTCCAAGATCAATATGCCGGCAAATTCGGTTTCTGATGAGGGAGGCACTCTTCCTGGCTTGCAGACAGCCACCTTCTTGCTGTGTCCTCACATGGTCTTTCATCTGTACACATATGGGAGGTGGGAGGGGGGAGGTCGGGAGGGGGGAGAGAGAGAGAGAGAGAGGAAGTGAGGGGGACATCTTTTTCTCTTCTTAAAAGGCCACTAATCTCAGCATGAAGACCACATCTTTGTGACCTAATCTAATCCTAATTACTTCCCAAAGAGTCCCATCTGCAAATACCATCACACTGGGAGTTAGGGCTTCAGCATACGAATTTGGGGGGCACACATTCAGTTCATAACAGGTGCCCCCCAAATTTTATGCAGGGGCCTCACCTATTTTTGGTCTAGCAAAAGATGATGGGGAAAAAGAATGCTTTGTCATTATTTACTTTAAAAATATGTTTTAAAAAGGGGAGCATTTTGTTCATTTATTTTTGTTTTACAACTCACACACAGAAATACACACATATATACATAGGCATATCCACATACCCCGATGAATAAATACAATTTCGTGGAAATAGCTGGTGCAAAATCTAGAATCATTCTTTAAGAAGACCATAAGTGGAAATGAAAAATGTAAGATTAATCTATTGTTCTGTCATTAGAATTATACTTATCTCATATAAATGATTGTCCCAAAGAAGGCAAATTTCTTCAAAAAAAAGTTGTGGCCAAATATATTTTATCTGCTAATTTATCTGCTATATGTTTTTTTCTTTCTCTATATTAAGACAATTACCTGGTTAAGCATAACTTCTGAATGATGCAAAAGAAGCTGTTCTTATTTAACCAATCACAGCTTTAGTTATTTTTTTAAGTTTCTAGAATACTTAATTATTGGTTTATTATTTTGAGTGGAATCTGTTTCTGAGTGCCAAGAGTCATTTCTTCATATTTTGGCAAAAATGCTCCTGTTTTCTTTGGCTGATGAAGCCTCGTCTGCTGTCTGTCCCCATGCCTCCCATGGGGCCAGCTGCACCCCCAAGGATAGGCTACACTCAGGGCCCAGGCCTGGCCGATCAGCAAATTCTATCCCCTAACATGGAGTGATCGCTAGCAGACCAGCATATGACCCATGTGATCCCAATGAGAATCAGCCCCAGGCTTTTGATGGAATTATTAGAAAAAGGCACTTCCTTTCCACTGAGGCTGCTGAGCTGGAAGAACGTCAGCCTGGAGCTGAGGGTACCACCTTGGCCACTCCTGAGGGGAGGCTGATTGAGAAGAAAGCACACACAGCAGGGGGAGGAGTCGACCTGGCATGGACAGATTCCTGATGGCATTTTCTGAGTACCTGGATCAAGCCATGTCTGAAGCAAGTCCTACCCCAGACTTTTAGTTATGGGAACAATAAATTCACATAAAAAATTCTGGTTGGGGTTTCTGGCACATATCGCTAACAGTACTGACAAACATTATGCACAGGACTTTCAGAACTAGAGATGAGTGATGACTGTATTACAAAAGTGGCCTCTCAGTAATACCAGAGTCAGTCTGAAGGTCCATTGATTGATATCTCCCCTCAGACTGTGTTAGATACCTCCTTATAAGTACCTGGACAGCTATACTTGCCATGAGAAATTATAATTGCCTGCTTACCTATCTGTCTCCTCTTCTGGAATGAGTTAAGCTCCTTAGGAGGCTGTTTTTTGGGGAAGAGCATTTATTTGGTGCTTACTAAGTGCTAGGCTCTCTTGGGTGCTTTATTACATTATCTAACTGTCACAATACTCCTATAAAGTACCTGTGCTTTTTTTGTTTGTATCCACGTGCCTGGCTTGTAGTTCTGTCTATGTGTGTCAGGGGCCAGCTATGTAACTAGGAATTCTCTGAATTTACTTTCCTTTAGAACATGTATCAAAACTCAATAGCAACTGCGTCAATTCTTTAAAACAAGGGTGGATAAACTTGTTCTCTAAAAAGACAGATAGTAAATACTTAAAGGCTTTGCAGGTCCTAAGGTCTCTTTTGCTGTTATAATGTGAAAGCAGTCATAGACAACATATAAACAAATAAGAGTGCCTGTGTTCTAATAAAACTTTATTTATGGACATGGAAAATTGAATTTCACACAGTTTTACATGTCATAAAATCTTGGTTCTTATTTTGGTATTTTTCAACTATTTAAAGAGGCAAAAATGTTCTTAGCTCTTGGCCTGTACAAAAACAGATGGTAGACTGAATTTTGCCTATAGGCAGCAATTTGCATACCTTGGTTTAGAACTTAGACCAGTACTTTCCAAATATAATGTGAGCCACATATGTAATTTAAAATTTTCTGGTATCTATAGTAAAAAAAAAAAAAAGGCAAAAGAAACAGGTGAAATTAATTTTAGTACCATGTTTCACTCCCCTCCAGTATAACTAAAATATCATTTCAACATGTGTTCAATATAAAAATTAATTAATGAAGTGTTTTACATTCTTTACATTTGTACTAAGTTTTTGAATTCTGGTATGTATTTTAACATTGAAGCACATATCCATTTGTATGCTAAGTTTCCATCAGAAATACTCAATCTGGATTTAGATTTCCTAAAATTTACAGCAGAAACAGATTCACATACACGAGTTGTTAAAAAAACATTCTTAAAGTTTTCCAGGCCTAAATCAAGTGTCAGTTCTTAAATTTATTAAGTGAAATTTAAAATTTAGTTTGTCAGTTACTCGGGTCACAGCTGAAGTGCTCAATAGCTAGTATGTTGAACAACACAGACTCAGAACAACAAGAGATTGTTTTTTTGCTGAGACGGGTGTTTTCACTGGCATGGCTTAGAATGGTTAGTAAATGGTGATCATGAAAAGCAGATCGACTATGTAAGTGTTTTAAATGCTTTTAAATTCTCTGCAGACAATGTACCCTGTACGTCCACAGCAAGGGCAGCCCTGGCTCCTTGGTTCACCCCCGGGGAGCCCTCCTGCCTGGAGTGTAGTGACTAAGGACGAGCAAAAACAGGAAAGATTGTCAAAGAGGTAGCTAGTTGCAGATCATGTAGAGCCTGGTGTGCAATGATGAGGATTTCAAAACTTCCTCCAAAGCGTGATGGGGCACTGGTTGGAGCTGCTTTGAGCTGCTGTTGGAGAATAGGCTTTAAGGGGGCGAAAGTAAGGTGGAGGTCAGTCATGAGGCTATTGGAGGTGTCAAGGTGAAAGATGATGGCGGGTGCAGAGCCGTGATGTGGTGAAGCAAGGAAGTCACCCTGGGTTCTAAACTGGAGGAGGCACTTACCCTTAGGGTCATGCTCATGGGGTTGTACAAATCCTGGGAGTGAGCACGCCTTCTGTGTTGGCCCTGGTGGCTTGGATGTGAGCGGTTCTGTGTAGGAAGTGAGAGAAGTCACCAGAATTGGCATCTGTTTTGAAGGAAGAACCCACAGAATCTACTGATGGATGAGACATGGAATGTGAGAGAAAGAGGGGACGCGAGTGTGATGCCACATTTTTTATTTTCATTGTAAATCCAGCCAGCCCTAGCATGGCCTGCATTGCTCATCCTGCTCCATTGCCAAGTTTACCAGAGCACGGAGGTGTCCTGAAAATTGGAGATTTCAATTAAACACAGTTTGAAATTGCAGGTTCAGTTGTGCGGCCCCAATCTCCTTCATTGTAAAAAAAGGTCATACTGTCCATAAAGCTGGACGGTCTATGGTTCCCCTTCATTGTGAACCGACACAGGGCTGCCTCGTCCTTAATACTGCCTCTAAGAAGTCTCAGCAGGCACGCGGACCCTAAGGTAGTGTCACTGCGTGAACCTGTTTTCACCCTTCTCTGATGCAAAGGCCGCCTTGACCCCTCCCTCCATCAAGCAGGGCATCAGCCCACCCCTGCCCCCCTTCTCCAGACTCCGGGCTGCTCCTCTGTCTGTAATAGAAATCCAGCCCTGTTCTTTCCCCCTTCCCCCACCATCTCCACCCCTCTTAAATTCCATTTTACAACACACAAAGCAAGATAGCCTTTGTTAAAAAGTTTAATGTTCTTAATTAGTTGAATCGGTTGGGCTAATTAGAATACCAATTAGAACTGGCAGGGCTATTGTTAATTTGAAAGTGCCATGGTCTAGTGTTAATCGCTATTAAACCTTATAGTTTGTGAAAGATAGAGAGAGGATGAATTCACAAAATACATTTTAAATGTTAAAGGCCCCTGGTCGGAGGGATCCTGCCTGTCCCTGAGTATTCCGGGAAGGCAAACCCACAGAGACATGCAGTTGCTAAAGACTTGGGCCCCGCAAGGGGCATGAGTGTCTCCCTTTTCAAGAAATGTTAAAAGCTTGCAATGTGTTTTACGAAAATAGCCAAAGTGTTTAATTCACCTAATGGACTAATGATCTGGAATGATTCTTCTTAAAAAGTCGGTGTTTTAAGTTACCAGGGCACAAAAAATTTTCTGTCATTACCAGAGCCATGTGTCCCCTTTGGGTTGTAACTTCCTAAATCTAAGGAGCCACCCTCACAATTAAACCTCTTTTGTTTCTGGTCACTGTTTAACTAGGAGACTAAAAAGACAAAACCAGAGAAACAAAGTCTTTGCGCAAAAGTGCTGTGTTTGGACGGTAGTAATGCATGAGTCCATATTTTCATGTCTCATTTGGAAATGACTACATGGATAAGCAAGTCCTAATTTATGTTTTCAGACAAGTATAAAAATCACTCCTCGTTTTCTCAACAAGCAAATATGGAATGGACAATTATAGCTATTCTTACCGTACATTTTCTGAGATATGACTTTATTTTCCCTCTCTTCCAGTGATAAAGACAGAAGGTATTGCCATCCATCGTTGCTGGTGTCCTCTCAATATATCTGTGATACATTTCCAGAAAATAAACCATGCAGTTTGTAGAAAACAAATATAAAGATATATTTTATCATATGTATTATGGCACTGTTAGGAAACAAGGAATCTTTTTAAATAGTGAATTGCTTTACAAAGGATATAAAAATGTTCAGTGCAATTGCTACCTCAAATCTTCTTGGAGATAAGTGGGGGATAAATTTAAAACAAACAGACAGACCAACAAAGAAAGAAGTGACTGAGTGGCGGCCGGTGCAGTATTTGTGTACAAAAATTTGTATGGAAAAAGTAGTTTATAATCCAGAATGTGCTCCAAGTGTTTCTTAAGATACATGGGGACATTATTATCAGGGATACTAGATAGAAATAATGTCTAAGTTAATCCAGGTCGTTGTATTAAATTCCACACCTCCCTGACCCAGTGTGGCCCACATTATGGGCATCTTGCTAGGAGTCTGCCCTGGGGATGGGAGACTACATTGTTGAAAAAGACCTGATTGGGGTCTGTTAGGGAAGGCTGAAGTAAAGCAGAACAACAAACAAAATAATGCTTGATAACATCAAAATAGATTTGTTTCCTTTCGATGTGGATTCATATACCACATCGGGCCTTTTGCCTCGCCATTAAGTTTTTTACATGTGTTTATAATCCCAATTCTTTCAGGACTACTAGTTAAATGTTAGCTTTAGGTTGTGGTTAAAAATAATAGTCAGGCTACTTGCCTAAATTTTATCTTTATTTTTAACCTATGCGTAAAGAAGAAGGCATCGTTTGTTATACAAGGCCAAAGAATCCAATTTTCAATATCTGCCAAATATCTAGGAAGTGCCAGAGATTCTTTTCTAAGCACTGAGAGAGGCAAAACCCAAGAGAAGTGAAGTATAGACCCCAAGTAAAAGTTTGACCTCGGAACTACACGGATCCACCGGTCTTTTTTATTTTCTTTCACTTTACTTGACTGCATTTCTTCTTACCCATTTCCTTGCCTATGTTTTGTACTTCCTTTTTCTCCTTGTAGGCAAATCCCTAGATAAATTCATTCTATAGTCAAACCATCAATGCCTTCATTAATTTGTCCCTGCAGTGATTTAACATTTATCATCTGCTATGTACCAGGTAGTGTTCTAGGCTCTCAGGTACAAAGGAACAAATATAAGACAGTCATGTCAAAAAAGTTGTCAGTCTAAGAAGTGAGAGAAAGGTATAAAGAAATGATTGTAATGCTGTCTGCCAAGCAGCGTGTCCGGGTCAAGAACAGGGTCTTTGGAGGACAAAAGATGGAGTGAGCCACTTGCTCTGTTGGCAGAAATGGGCAGGTGAGGGCTGAAGAACACACAGGCGCACCATGGCTTGCCATCAGTGCGGAGGCCCTGGCTTAGGGTTTGGGGTGGGGGGAGGCATTTGATGTTATTTGAACCTGAAAAATATAATGCAAAACAAAGTAAAAGTAAACTCTGATACAAGACGCCTGTATATTTTCTTCCCAGAATCTTTTGAGGACAGGAGCTGAGCCATAACCTCAATAATTGTGTGGTTCAGAAAGTTCTTTCATAAGTTAACAAAGCTCAGTGATAACTTTTAACCCACAAAGAATCTATAGGATTGGGCCAATATGACATATTTTCAGAAATTGCTTTTGGCATCCGTAAAAGATATGTGAACATCAGGGAAAGTATATACAGTTCATTTCATTTTCAGAAGGAATGTTAAGGAAACAAATGAAATAATTTGATTTCTCTTTTGGTGTGACTTGAGGCTAAAAATATCCCTTATTACTAAAGAAGGCATTCATAACAGGTCAGTCTCTCTCATACTGAAATGTGCATCCTTCCCCCTGAAAATAGATTTAGGGAAGTCACATCAAGATACTATTTCTCATTCACCCTGTTTCCCCGACCTCCCTGGAAATTTTTGAGCAGATCTCTCATTTTACCACGCGTGCTTAATGCTTGTTATTTGATGTCTGTGTGTTTGCGCCTCTGTGGGTGTATTTATAGTTTATTTGCCCTGTGTCGTTCTGCAGAAATGGATTCACTCAGTCAACTAGATGGGAGAGCTTTGAGCTTAGCTATCAGCTGGAGGAACAAAGGGACTGCAATCAGGAGAAGCCCCTGAAGGGAAGGTAGTCTACTCCCGCAGTCCCCTGAGGGTCCTCATCAACACTGGAGAACTGTTTTGACAGAACCACTGAATTGGGTGCAGGAGTCAAATTCCTGGGACATCAAACCAGGACAGATTTCCTGCTCGCCCACAAACAACAGAGACCCCTCTGCCTTTGGGGAATAGAAGGAGCCCAGTCTGAGGGGCACGCTGGCTTCCAGGGTTGGTTGGAATAACTTGCTGTAGGCAAAAGGGCAAGGAACATTGAGTAGCAGAAATGGAAGCAAATAATTTATTTTTTTTTCAAATTGCAAGCCCTGATGTCTGGCCCCAGATATCTGAGCATATTCTCCATTCTTCTAACAAAAGAAACACACATGCTTATTCCACCCTTTTCCGCCTCATCTGGCAGCCGCTTTCTGGTCCAGCAGACACTAACATCTAATGAGTCAAACTTCTCATTTTCAGACTAATCAGTCGGCTGCACTAATTGCAAATGCAAATATGCAAATTTATATTAATTAATTACTCTGCTAATTAGTTCTGCGGTCTTTTTTGGGTAATAAATCATTGTGCAGTGGAAGGGAAACAAGTCCTGTCCCATTTCACTCCACATAAAAATTTAATGTACTCATGGAAGAAAATATATATATATATAAAAAAGACACCCTGAGTTGATCACTGTGCCTGTACTGACGAGTCCCCTTCCAGAAAGGTGCAACTGTGAGAGGGCTTTCACATCTTCAGCAAATGCCATCACTAAGGTGCCTGTTAGCAATTTAATTATCACATTATGAGCTTCAGAAAAAGCCCGTTTGCTGTGCTGCAGCCTGTGACACGGAGCTCGGCAGTTCACCCACTTTGCAGCAAAACACTTATAAATAAAATGAGAATATAGAGAGGGAATCACATTTCTTTGCTGAAACGCTATAGCTTGTGATCCAACGTTTTCAAGAATTTTGTTGTTATCGTTGTTGATTTAAGCCAAAATGATCATCTTGCTTTCCGCACCCTTGAATGAAAAGTTTTATCATTCAGGTTTAGGGGTGCTTTGAGGAACAGTATCGGGGAGGGGGCTCGGCAAGAGGGGGGCGAGGAGGAGCTGGTAAGGGAGGAAACTGTCTTCCACATGTCTAGAAGCGATGAGCCCTCAGATTTATTTCATAAATTCTTATTGGAGACCTACTATGTTACCAGCTACCCGCTGTGGGGGAGAGACATATAAGTGATGCATGGAAATGGTCTCTCTCAATTAGACTGTGAATTCTTGGAGGATAAGAGGCTATGTCTGATTTACCTCTGTGCTCCTAGCTTTATACCCGGGTAGAACGTTCAAGAAGTATGTGCCGAATGAATGGATGGATGGATGGATGGCTGCAGGCTTCAGGGACCTCAAGTCTAGTTAAGGTAACAATAACTGTTACTCATGTACAGTTTTGCCTTTTTGTTGGGTAGGTGCCAAGTGATATTCCGTGATTAGGAGATGAAAGGAGCCATGGTGGTTAAGATTGATATCCTCACGTGTTCAATGTCCCTTCATGTCCTTCTCTTTCTCAACAAGATATTTCTACTTTAATTCCCCATGCTCGTTCCTCTCTACTGTGCCTTCTCCGTGTGGGATTTGACGTGTAAGCAATGAAGAGGAAGCTGCTATCATTACAGCTAGGCAACTGGCAGTCCCTAGCTCAGCCACTGGAGGTTTGGGGATCTGGGGCAAGCCATCTTACCTCACGGCGTCCGTTTCTTCATGGGTAAAAACAGAGTGATGGGTTTATCACCCACACTGTGGGTACCAGGGCTTCGCAGTCAGGCGGCACAGTGCCCATTCCTCACCTCCCACCTGCTCTCTATGTGACTTTAGTTCTTGATTTTTTATTATTTATAAAAATTCTTTACTTTTGGATTTTTTGAAAAATTGAGCTGTCGGCCACATGTCCATGGTACACAATTTTAAGACTACACAAGCAAATTAATAAGAAAATGAGTCTCCTTCCTTGATCCCCTCCCCAGTGGCAACAACTAACCCAGTGCATCCTCCCAGAGATACAGAGATAGCGTGTACACGTACATCGGCACATGTGTGTATTTTCCCAAATACAAATGAATGATAGCATACCATAATACTCTTCTGCATCTTACTCTTCACATACTGGTACATACAAGCTATGTCACACTTTTTAAGCCTGTGTGTTTTCCATTGTACGAGAGCACAGTAATTGTTTTTATATTAGCTGCCAATTGGTAGACATTCCATTTTTTCCCATTTTTCTGCTACTGCAAATAATGTTGCAATTAATATCCTTGTATGTACAAGATTTCACCTGTGTGGAGGTAGATCTGTAGGATGATACCTAGAAAAAGATTGCTGGATCAAAAGACACATACTTTTAAGTTTTGAAACATCACTAAACTCATCCTCTCTCTGAAACACCTTTTCCTTCTTATGATATTTCAATGTATGTTAATAAACTATAAACAACTTATTTCTTTGTCTATACCCTGTTAGCAAGGACAGTGTTGCCCAAATCATATGTGTACAATAGATGCTTGTTGATTGACTGGTGGATCCAAAAGTGTTTCCCGTGCTTATGACAGCCTCCATCTTCCCTAGCGCGGCTCAGTTCTCTTACTTTCTGTCTTGATGTGAACACAATTTGGAGATTATTTTCTCAAAGATAAAGCAAAATAAACATCTTTTGAATGTTCCATGGCTTGTGCTGTATGATTAACAATTCTTCATCAGAATCCTCCAACCTGCTGGTCTTGGAACAGCCTTGGGAAAGGCCCGTGAGGCCCTTCTGTGGGTTTATGTGTGTGGGAGAATTCCTACCCTTCTACTCTGCAGGGCATATGGCTGTGCTCTATGGGACCCAAAGGGGAAGAGCTGGGCTGATTACTTATTTAATATGAGAGGCTGAGAGCACTAACAATCTTAGATCATAATTAGACTGATAAAAGTATATAGCGATGCAGATTTTAAGAATACAAAAGGGTATGGTTCAAAATCTGGAGCACTGAACCTTCAAAATTCCATCTGAAAGAAAAAAATAAATTATTAATCAATGCTTTATGAAGGTGAAATGGAAAAAAATGTAAACATGTTTTCTTCAGAAAATTAAATTAGAAACCCCATGTCGTATATTAGATGTGTAATGTATTTGAGTCATATTTTTCCAGAAGAAGAGATTTTCCACAGATTACTTTTTCTAGCCCATGTTTTGAATAGGAAACGATTGCGTTTTGTTTTTGTTTTTGGTCTCACCATTTCTTGGCAATCAGCTGTAGTTAAAGATGATGCTAATGAGCTGAGGTTGAGAATTTCATGTCCTAAAATGACCAACTGGCTTATCGCAAGAAACTGTCTTCTGTACCTCCCCCTGTAGCCGCCTCTCCTGAAAACATGTTCTGCTACTTATAAAAAGAAATGCCTTAGGTTTCCAGGAAAAGCAATTTAAAATCTATGCCCTTTTCAAACACATTCTTTTATGTTCATGTTTTAGCATAAAGAAAAATGAAAATCACCCTTAATCTTGCTAGCCAAAGATGACCACCATAAACATTTAGGATTACACCCTTCCAGACTTCTATCTGTAGCTACGTCTAGAGCTGTGAGTGTCTATGTACATTCGTACTTCTCTACGGTCCCTGGCGTTCCCGGGGTTTGCGCGGATGCTGCAGCGGGACCAGTGGGTTAAGGCTCCTTCTGATTGGTTAGATAAATACTTTGAGAATCACCTGGTACTTAACAAAAGTGCAGTCAACCTCTCCCTGCTGCTTTGGGGTGTGTGTGTGTGTGTGTGTGTGTGTGTGTGTGTGCGCGCACGCGCGCGCGCGTGCCCACAAACATGCGCATGCATGTTTGTCACTCATTGGTGTCATTTTTTCAAAATGCACGACCTCATTTTTATGGCTGCAGAGTATTCAGTTGTGGGAATGGAGATTCCACAATTTATTCAACTAGTCTTATGTTATGGGACATTCTGAATTGTTTTCAGTTCAGTCTTTTTTACATTTATATGTCATCCTATTTTATGTTTGTGAGCCTCCCTTTTCCTTTGTTATCTTTGTTGCTTACATTTCTTTCCACTAGTGGTTTGTTCTACACTTATTGTTCTCTAGTACTCATTATCTTTCATAACAATAAAAAAAAAAGGGAAAATATTTGAATCAATCTTTATCAGCATTAGGATTTAATCAGTTTCTGCTAATTTCCCCACCTCCACTTTCCTGTGAGAGTAGATACTTTTGCTTTTATTATCTCTTCCCACCTCCAATTCTCAGTTGATTTTTAAATAATTGGGGGTTTTTAGATCCATTTCTTGAAATACAATTTGTAGCTCTTCTTTCCAGAATTATGTTCCACACTTGCATTGTTTAGATTCATATTAGCAATTGTTTAGCCAGTAAGTTTGGACTTTACTGCTTTCGTTGCTCACTGCCATTTCTTTTAAACAACATTTGACATATATTTAAATTCTTTGTTTTGATAGCTTTCTCAATGAACTGAAATACTTTTTTCTGTATAAAGTATTTCTGAAATACTTTTCAGAAAGGGTGATCAACATTTTTAGCTTTTGCCTATCAGAAAAAAATCTTTATCTTGTCTTCAAACACAAATGGCACAGGATTTGTTTTGAAGTTTTTCTTCAAATTTCTTTGCATATTCCTCCCAATTAGTTTGTGGCTTTGAGTTTTGATCTGTTTTTTTTCTTCCTGGAATACCATTTTCAAAAAAATTACTCATGCCTGAATATTTATAGATTTTTTTCTTTGTCTTTCAAATAGAAAACCATAACTAGAATTTGTCTCTGTGTGTGTGTGTGTGTGTGTGTGTGTGTGTGTGTGCCTTTCTTCCTTACCTGGTGGAATGGAGCCATGAAATCTAGCTTCATCTAGCATTTTTTCATCACACGAATCTTTCTGTCGTTATTTCTCAGACAATTCATTCTCCCGTGTATTTCTGTTTTCTTGTGTTCTTCCCATCGTCTTGTGGATCTACCATCCATGTCACTAATCTCTCTCTGCTTATCGTTTGTTCTATGTGTGTCCTCTCCCACTGAGTTCTGGGTGAAGCTCTCAGGCTGGTCTCCCAATTCAGGGATTCCGTTTTCTGCACTCCCTATTCTGCTGTTCACCACTGTACTTGCACTTTTGCGTTTGAAAATCCTGGTCTCATCTGAAAGCATCCTCTTCCTGGCGGCGGATTTTTCCCTTGTAGAGATGCAACTCTGCAATATACTGACTTTACCACAGTATATATTGTCATAGAAGGCAAATAGGCAACTTCGAATGTACAAGTTTCTTGTCATCAATTTGTATTACTTTGGGAATTTGACTCAGCTGCTTCTTTTGGTCAAGTGAATCTTATCTGCCTGGTGAATGTTCACCTTTGAGGGTAGGAGCAGACATAGACGCTTGTTTATTTTAAAGTATTATGATGGCTTCATTGGCAGTTTTATAGATCTCTGTTCACAGGTATTTTAGTTCCAGACAAAAAGAAATGACAACAGCTCATGTTTGGGAGGGCTCTTATTTTGGCAGGTAGAGGTTCCAGATGCTTGAGACGAGACAGAAGGCAATATAACTGGAAGGAATTTTGAGATCTGGAGCCCATGGCTTTCTTCTTGGTGGCCCTTGGTGTCTGGCCAACCCCACTCAGCCCAGGCAACGGGATAGGGATGACACCTATTATCCCATTCCCACTTTCTGAGAGCCCCTGGCAGGGGCTTCCTTGTCAGCCTGCTGACTCTGTGTCACTCGTTCTCACTGGGAGAAGCTGGCTCTTCCAGATTAGAGAGCGAGACAGCCTCGTAGGTCACCATGGTCTCTACTGGTGTCATTTACAGCTACTCCAGATTGGCTTTGCACTCCAACTGGCCAAGTATAATTTAAGAGAGAGGCAGATAGCCCAAAAACTGCACTATTTTCTGGCATCATTCACAAAATTGAGATTTGCTCCCATGGCCCACCCTTTACCCCTACTCTTGTTGGTCTGAGGTGTTTGTGAGGTGAGGCTGGTGACTCACCTTCCTCTTAGGAAAGTACGTCTTCCACAGCCAGAAATTTCAGCCTGGGTATTCCCAGTCTCGACCCAGTCAGAATCATGTCCGGCATGTATCCTATGACATTCTTGGCTTGCAGCTAACAGATCTTCACCTCTTTTTATGTTCAGGGACCTTGCATAGTTGAGGCCATTAAAAAATTATTGAATGACTGTAAAGGCTGTTGAGAGCTATGACAATTTCCACCCAACAGCCTTGTCGGTCTACAGGACAGAGTACTATCGGAGTGAACAATTCAGGAATTACCATGATCCGTCATCTCCGTGATGTGACACATTCACCTATATATAAATATTCAGGCTTTAGATTTTCTTTTGGATATTTGGCATCATAAAAATATAGACACCACCTGTGGATCTTGAAGATCAAAAACCACTTCCCCCCAAGTCCTAAGATCTTTGAGGCAGAGGTACATTCCAGTGAGGTTGATTGTACTGGATGCCTGGGACTCTCTCCAGAGGGTCTGTAAAAGGCCAGAAGTTAAGAGTTTGTTTATGACTTCCCTTCAAGTTGCTTTGCTCTTCCTCCTACCTTGGCTTATGGCGCAAGCTGAGTTCAGAAGTCAAGCACATTAGAACATTTATTTAAAGGCAATGGCACTTCTTGCCTTTTCTGGGGGAGATGGGCTCACATGTCACTAGACCCCCCAAGTGTGTACTGGCATGGTGGTGGTGGCCCAGCCTATGGGGCAGGGTCCCCCTGTTGTCAGCAAATGGTTTCCTCCACAAACCTTTTTCACTCCACAAGTTTGCAACCATTAATTCTTAAGGGTTTTGACAAATCTCCCCAGTTAAATATTAAATAATAAATATGGACCTGATGGTAACAGGGCTTTGTGAAGTCTGTTTGAAAAGTTCTTTAAAATATTAAATTCAAATAAATGATTGAATCAGAACAAAGGATATATCTTAAGACAAATTCAGCCAAGGCTCTTTAACCTTTGAGTTTTCAACATAGATTAGAACGCTAGGACAGCACATGCTTTCAGAGCAAATTGAAATGGGATTTTTGAAGCAGGTCTTGCAAATACAGGTAACCCATACCTAGGTTTGATCTGCCTTTGCCATTTTGGGGGAGAGATTTTGCTGCCTATTGTTTAATAAGAATGTGTGTTGGCTTAAAAAAAAAAAAAACGCTTACATTCAAAGAAGCAAATCCTTGAAAACGCTAGCTTTGGGCGCTATGTTTATTCCTTGTCAATGTCTTCCATATGAAATCTGTTCTGCTTATAATATCTACCACAGTTGGAGCCCTGAAAAAAATCTGTTTCATATCTGCCCTTTGCACTTAGCTTATTTTGTTTTACACTTCCCCCAAGTTATCTGTCTGTAAGCAATCTTGCTTATAAGCAGCAGTCCTAGGGGAGGGAGGATGTGGCAAGACTGCCCTGCATTTACGGAGAGCGGGGACTCCTGACACGCGGGCCATACCTTACGTGGGGAGCTGGAAAAAGAAAAGGGTGGCTTCTGCAGCTGGGATAAAAAGACTAGTAAAGACTAGTAAAGCCAAATTCTGCTTCCTTCTTACTCCCTCACCCTGTGCCAGGCTGGTCCACCCATGATGTCTACTCTTGGGTTTATGCTCTGCCACTCTCTCCATCTGCTCCATCTGCTTCCTCGCCACTGAGCAACCCCCCCCCCCATAGCTCTTGATGGAGTCTGCTCAGAACAATGGCTCCATGTACCCAAGCTTCCCAGAAAGCAGGGTGTGACGGTTGGCCACGGAGCATGCACGATAAAGAGACCTTGTTATAATAGGATGTGGGTGGTGCATTAGGAGCAGAATGGTTGACTTCAGGGGGGCATCATGAGGATACTCACCAAACACCTCTGCAGTGAATGCCTGTGGGCTACAAGGGTTTCTGAAAAGAGTGGGGAAGAGAGCTGTTTCTCATATGGGCTGCAGTATGGGGGGCAGGGACGTCTGTGCCCAACCTGGGGACAGGATGTGCCAATACAGTGAAGTGTGGGTCCTCAGCTAAAGCCTTATAATCTGACCCCAGTTTTGATGTAGACCTTGTCCCCCTCCCCCAACCTCCCTTCCACTGGTGCTCAGTCCGGGGGCAGGGGTCTCCCTCGCTTCAGAGATAGACAAATAAAGCAATTAGGGAGACAGGAAAGCTTAGAACTGATCCAAACCAGGAAAGGGAGGTTTAAGATCGAGAGAAAGAAACCTCCCTTGGAAACCCAGGAATAAGATGCTCATCTTTCTTCTACAAGAAAGAGAAATGTTCACTTTGGGGACAACTCCCGTGGTTGTGGAGCTACCCTCGATGGAGCCTTGCTTGGGGCCTGTTTGTTTGTAACTTGATAGCTGGACTTCTTCCCGGGATCAGGGTGCAGACCTGGATCTCACACCTCTTTCCTGGATGGTGTTGGACTGTTTAAAGCCACTGCCTTCGGTTCCTTTATGTCCATCTTATTCACGCCACTAGGGGTCCTCATTGGTTTACTCAGGACAGAGCAAAAGCCAGTTTTTGAAATAGAAACCACCAGGAAGAAGGTTCGATTTGAATTCTCTGTCATTTCAGGCTGTGTGGTCTTGGGCAAGTTACTCAGTGCCCCTGAGCCTCAGAGTTCGCATGTTCACAATGGGAAGAAGAAGGGGTCAAGAGTTTTGCATTTGTTGAGGACCTACTATGAGCTAGACATAGCTTTTGTTTTAGTTGGAATTCCTCCAAACAAAGCCAGAGATAAGGACTTGGGTAGAGCAGCTTATTTGGGAAGTGTGGATCACAGCAAGCAGGAGTAGGGGTCAAAGTTGAGTGTGGCAGGAACTAGGAAAGCCAATGTAAGGGTATGTTATGGAAGGGTTGATGAGGGCCACCTCAATTCCAGTGAGGCTTCCTCAGAAGGGTCTCCAGGGACAGGAAGCTAGGTCATTTATCCACTGGCTCCCATCTCATGTGGGTCGAGGGTGCCTCTGAAGGGGATGCACTTTCCCACAGAGTGGAGAAGGCCCTGGGACGGAAGGTGGAGACACATGGTGTCACTGAGGGTAGGTGAGTCTGAAATCGGATGAGCTGTCACTGAAATCAGACCTAAGCCAAAGGATGTGATGCAGGTACCTGAGCTATGGGGCTCAATGCTGTATGTGCACACACACGTGCGTGCAGATTGCCTGCTGGTCCATCTGACACATGTGCAAGGATCTAAGATCTTCCTCCCAGAGTTGAGATAAGCATTTCTTGCAACAGTGGCAATTGTGCCTGATGCAGGGGTAAGTTTTATAAACACAGTGTGGCTGCTCTTTGGGACAGGAAGAGTGTATGTCCATTATCAAAGAATGTTCCCTCCACTAAGGACCATTGTATTTTGGGGGAGGTGGGAGTATAGGGAAGAAAGGGGCCATCCACCAGTGAATCCTTGCGAGTGCTTCAGCAATTCCTCCAGCAGCTAAGACCATCCCAATGGACGCTTGTTAAAGGAATGAATGTAGTCAGAAGATTTCTCTTTGCTTGCCCGTGGAGGGGCAGGATCCTTGATGTTTTTGAGGTGATTGAAACAACAACAGGCTGAAACCCTCACCATCATGTAAGGCACCCACAGAATGGGACTGGCACTATATTTGGTGTGAAAGCATTTTAGTGTAATTATCACTACATTCCACAAAGTAATGCTTTTCCAAACCTAAATAAATAAATCTGTGTGAAATAGATAGGACTCGTGAACATATCTGTCGGAAAAGATTTTTTTTTAATTAAAATTTTTTTTTTAATTTTTAAAAATTATTATTATTTTTTTATCCAGTGGAATAGGTTGTGGGCCTGACAGCAGGACAAGGTTTTGTGTGGGTAGCCAGAGCACAGACAAAGCCTCACTGTAAGGGAACAATTACCAATGTGCTTCTTCCCTGGGCCTGACTACCTAGACAGCACACACCTATGCTACGACTAAGAATGATCCAAACCTCAATTTATCTGAAACGGATTGCTTGAAACGTAGTGAAATTTTCCAGAGTTTAACAAAGGTCAAGTCAATCATTTGCCATCTCTTGTTTAGCTTGCTTCCTTTGGAGCTTGCCATCAGCAAAAGGTATTTTTAGTAAAAATATACACCTACTCTAAACCAAAATGTGCTCCGTGCCCTCTTTTCTGTCCCCACAGCCTCTATCTTAGTTCAGGTCCCTCTCAGCTGTCATCCAAATTATTGTGACCTTCACCTTACTAGCAGCAGTCTCTTGGCTTCCCCTCCCCCCACCCCGCTACGCAGTCTGAGCTCCTGCTCCAAGGGAGCCTTCCAAATTGCAAATCGGAAGGTGTGTTTGAAATCTTTCAATAGCCCCATACTTTTCAGAAGAACATGAAAACTTAAGACCTCACATGATGGTGCTCGCCTGCTTTTTCAGCCCACTCTAGTCCCCATGCATTTCTTTGATTCCAGCCAGACCCCGAGCATTCAAACACCACACCCCACGCCCATGTCTTACCTGGAAATGCTTTCCCCATCTTTACCTGCCTCAGCCCCTCTGCCTGGTCCTCCCTCCATACTCCTCTCTGCCCTGCTAGGACCAATGACATTGCTCAATAAACTTGAATGTGCTAGACTGAACCACAGATAAAATAAAAGAAGCCTGCCTCTTTCTAAGAGGGAATGATTTGGTCAAACTCCAGCAGAGTGGAGAGCAGTGGATGAGAGCTCTAGGCACAGGTAAGCAAAGGAAGTGATATAAATCCCCAGCTCTTCCTGAACCAAGTCTTCATCATGTGTTTTAGCTGTTTTATTTAAACTGAATTCTAAGAGCGCCAGACTTCTGTACATTTTAATATACCAACCTTGGTAGTTTAAGCAAATGCTATGTTAGTGATTCTTGGGTTTTCCACCATTTTAAATAGTCTGATACCCTTTATTATTTCTATAATATCTCTATAGGACTTGATTGACTACCTATAATATAAATATTTCTGCGCTCTATCTAGTGAACTAATTAAGTAATACAGACATTGCTTCCTTAATATTCAATACAATAAGATTTGACATATTTTTCAAGGCAGATGGAAAATGGATCTAATCTTGGCTGAATAAAGGGTCTTGAAGCTAAGCTCTTGTCATTCCATAGGTATAAATTTAGTTTACTATCCAAAAAGTGCCTTTTTTCTCCAAGAAGTAAAATTACCCTAGTTCATCCCCAAATTAAATAGCAATATGATTACTAAAAATAACTCCTTTATGACATTTGCCTTGCTTAAGAAATTGAAGATCATTTTTTTATTGTATTTATGCTACCAGCTTACATGTCTAACTTATATTACAGTGACTTAAAGCAGAGGATTTTTGTATTAAGGTTTATTGTTACTTAAGTTGCTTTCCAAAGATGTAGCCGACCCAACTGGAGGCAGCCCTCATTTAGGAAGCCCATTAAAAAGTCTCCTTTTCATCTAGGCACTAATAATACCAAACATCTCTTGACTCATGAATTCATTCATTCAATCCTACTTCAAGATATTTATTGAGCATTCGGTTTTTGGCCTGGCGTGCCGTGACAATGAACACTTCTCTCAGAGTCCATATGATGAGCTGGTTATCTACCCTCCATGGGAAGAGCCTAGTTCAGACTGTCCCTGATGTCAGAGGCACTAGGCACACACTGGGAAGAAGTAGTTTCTAAAATATGTTTGGAATAGGACTACCAAGCAAGGCCAGGCCAAGGGTGAATTATCCACCTCAGGATCAATGTTAAAGTGTGTATGATTAGCTGAGATGAACAAACTACCAAAACTTATTTTTTACGTTTTGCCGCAAAATATTTATCTTGATTATTGAGTTTTGTGTGTGTGTGTGTGTGTGTGTGTCCCCATAAATTTCACGCCCCAGGCAAGTGCCTCACTCTCCTCTCCCTAGTCCCGACCCTGCCAGCAGGCAGACCTTATGGTTGCCTAAATGTTATGGAAACTGGGATGGTGTCTCTCTCCCTGCTGTCCTGAGCACCTGCTTAAATGTATATATCTAGGGATGAAGCGGTTCAATTCATTCCACAATAATAGCTTCTAGACTTATTATGTCAAGGACAAGATAGAAGAATGGCTTTAGTTTACACTATTAAGTAAATGACTAACATCAGTTCTTTCCAAGTATCTGATTTAGGATAAAGAGGAAGAGCAAAGAATCCGAGTAGACCCGTCCATGTGCCCTGCACGGGAGAACATGCACAGACAGGAAGACCTGGGGACGGATAAGACAGACACATCTGTGTTACAGTCAGGTTGCTCCCAGGTGGTAGAAGTGATAGAACCAGAGCTCTGAAGGCAACGATTATCACCGTCATATTTTTCATATCGGTATATAGGGTTTTTTCTTGGAGGAGGAGCCATGGACGCAGCTTTGTGTTGCCTTCAAAATATAGCTAATTTTAATGGACAAGAACAAAGAAATTTAGAGTTAATGGTGAACATCTGTCTATGATTAACCCCGATTGCACTTAGAAATTAGAGACAATCACACCATTTTGAAATCATATTACCTTCAAGTGAAACTGGCTAGACTCAGTTCTTTGTCTCCAAAAAAAAAAAAAACTACTACTACTCAGTTTTAAATTGTGAGGGTTTTGAAAGGTATTTCTTTATAAATACAATGTTTATATTTTTAAAAATTTGACTGTGTGCTATTTGCTCCCTGACAAAGAAAAAAATATTTCATTGTCCCCATTTTCTAATCAAGAGAATATTTAAGACAAGTGAACATTATTTAGCCAATCTAAACATAGATTATTTTATAGACAATAAAAAGTCTGATTTTGGTAACGGAAAGCCTACATCCTACAGCCCCTAACAAACACCTCCACAAATAACATCGGCAAAGCCAGAAAACTTTCACACAGAAATCCAAGTTCAGTCCTTACCTTGAGATTGAAACCCATTTAAATTCCAAGAATAAGTAGCTGACAAAGATAATTTTCATAGATTAACATTTTTCACCTGGGTTTTCTATTTCTGGAAGAAATATACACTGCATTGGTTATGCATTGATCAAACTTTTATTGTACTAGCTGTACTTCATAGACCTGAGAAAGTGATTCAAGCAAAACAAAAGAGAACATAAAAGCACAACTATAATGGTTTTAAATCCCAAAGAGGCAATTACAAGTTTGATTCCAGTGATGCAGCTGGACTCCATTGGAAAACTAAACACCTTATCCATATTAAGTAGTTATGAAGGCTAAGGCTCGGGATGTAAATAATAAATTTGCACTGCAGTCATATTTGTAGAGTACATCCCTTTTAATAAGTGGGAAGAATATGGTAATAAATTTCACACTAACTCATGTGCAAAGGAGAATTTTACAGAGTTCAAATGTGTTAAGGCAGGTAAAAAAAATGTGCGGTATGAAATAACTAATCATTGGGATAAAACAAATGAAAAAAGATTAGAATCATGTGCACAGGATTGGATTGTAACTCTTTAACCACTTGGAGCTGGATTCCGCCTAATGCAGCTTTTTGTATGCATGATGTTTCTCTGCCTCTCTTTAAAAGAAAAATGAAAGTAAATGGGGCATTTTGCTTCTTCCCAAATTAATTCACAAAAGCCTAGGACAAGACACTTCTAGAACTAATTATTGCACAGTTTAGAATATCTTTCTCTTCCCTGATTTTTAGACGCAGGAATGAGAAGAGTAAAGAATTTATACAGGATTCCATCCAGCATTAAGCAAGTGGCTGGGGCTCTTCCAAGCTCCCCTCTGAGTGCTCCAAATATGCTCATTAATTCATTAATCTGCCAAACGTTTAGTGCCTATTACATGTCAGGCATCAGGGACGCAAAGATCAGAAGGCGCTGCCCTCCACCTGAAGATGCCACAGTTTAATGGGGGAAATAGGTGGGCACAGAGACATCCCAGTAAAAAGAAATACTTGCTAAAGTAGAAAAATTCAGTGTTAGGTTGCAGAGAGAAGAGCCACTTAACTGTTTGTCTTACAGAGAGGATTTCAGACAAAGGCTCAGTAGAAGAGCTAAACTTTAGTAGTTTAAAAATAATCCTTAAAAAGACTTTGTTCCAAATCTTGCTGTTTATAACAAATTACTGAAGGTTGCTCAACACCGGCTCGTTTTTCCTCAATGGACCATTCACAAAAATCGATCCCAGTTCTTACCAAGACAGAGTAGGATGATTACCCATAAAGTAATATATAAAATTGAATTCCTTCCTCGTGCCAAACACAAAGATGGAGTTAAAAATGAAATGTAAAAATTTAAACGTTTGGAAGAAAATACAGGATAATGTTTTATGAAGTTGGGGTAGGAAAAAAATTCTTGATCCATTTTCAAATAACGGAAGACATGAAGGAAAAGATGGACAATTTTAACATCATTAATATTAAAATTTTATTTTCATCAAAAGGCAAAAAAAAAAAGAAAAGAAAAGAAAATTTGCAAAGACAACCCAGAGACTGGAGAAGATATTTCTAACTTGCATAACCATGTAGATTAGCCTCCAGAATACATGATATTTATAAATCAATAAGAAGAAAAGTTTTTAAATAGAAAAATGAGTAAAGAAATGAAGGAGTAGGGGCACCTGGGTGGCTCAGTCGGTTAAGCATCTGACTCTTGATTTCAGTTCAGGTCATGATCTCAGGGTCATTAGATCGAGCCCGTGTGGGGCTCCGTGCTCAGTGGGAAGTCTGCTTGGGATTCTCTCTCTCCCTCTCCCTCTGCTCCTTCCCTCTCTCTCTCTCTCTCTCTCACTCTTTCTCAAAAAAAGAAATAAAGGAGTAAAAAAACACATGAAAAGATGCTCAACCTCATCAGTAATCAGGATAAATGCAAATCAGCCACAGATTTCACACCTGTCAGATCGGCAAAAAGACAAAAAGACTAAGGATGCAAACTATTGGCGAGAATGTGGGACCACAGACACTCTCACATACTGCTGGTGGGATTGTCAATTACTACAACCACTTTGAAAAACATGGTGGCGAAATCTAGCTGGGGTGAAGATGTACACACCTTATGACCCAGAAATTTCACTTCTCAGAATATATTCTAGAGACACTGTCATGTATGTACACAGACAGCATGTCCAAGGAGGACATACTTTAGCTTTGAAAGAGCCAACTTGTCCATGAACAGGAGCATAGAGAAATAAAATGTGGCATATTTGTACAATGAAATACTATATAGCAGTGGATATGATGAACATGCAAGACATTGAGCGGAAAAGGGAGGTCATAAAAATGAAAAGAGACGTGAAGCATGAGTAGTAAACAAATAATCCTGGAGCAGCCTACAGATTTTTCAGAATGAATAGAAGATCTTGGGGTGGACAGGTGGAGTTGTAATATCTATGAAGGGCAGGAGATGGGCTACAGCCCAACCAGACAAGGAAACAAGAACAGTGCTCTACATATAAAGCTTCCCGTGTCAAAGTCATACCTGACCTCAGCATCTAGAAAATCTCCATTCCCTGGTCTGGTGAAGTGGCAAAATAGTTTGCTCTGTAAGAGAAGAAAGTCACTCATGAAAACTTGAAATCGTATGCCTGCACCACAGTAGTGAGGGATCTCACACGTACCAAAAACATAATGACCAAGCTCCATGCTGAATAATCAACATAAGTTATCATCAAAATGACAAAATAATACTAGTGTAATAAATGACTCTGTTTACCACTCACAAACCCTCATTGAAAGGAATACTAAATAAAGGCTGAACTTTAGAAAGTAGGAAAATGAACCCAGAAAGACCCAGAAGGAGAATGAAATCATGAGGAAACAAATAAGTAAATCTAAATAAAATGTCTGTAAAAGCAAAACTGCAACAATTATAACTAGAAGAGTGGCAAGGCAGTTAAAAACAAGTTAGAACTAAGATATGAGATCAGAAGAACCTGACAGAATGAGAATGGGGAAGTGGATTTAAAGCTTCTCAACGGCACACAATTGTAGGATAGACAGATCTGATATTTAGACTTCATTACATGAAATAGACTTGTTAACTCTCTCCACAACTTCAAAATAATTCCTTTATTAAGCTTTTGCCAATTGATTCATTTGAATATACTATTTTCCGTCATGATTTCATGACTCATTTTAATACAGACTTACATTAGAAATTAAGAAAGGTTATAAACAAATGAGCTAAGATTTCAGTTCAAAATGTAAATCCAAGGAAATGGAATAAATAAACAGTAAAAAAAGTTAACGATACAGGAACTAACTATACAATAGAGAGGATCAACAAAATTAAATCCAGTTCTTTAGAGATATTGAAAAAAAAATGCTGGTTATATTGCTCAGGAACAAGAGAAGAGAAACAAATAAATAATATTAGAAATGCAGCAGAGTCATGACTATGATATAAATCATAAGAGAATATCTTGAAAACCTTTATGCCAATAGATCTTAAAATTTAGGTGAAATGGAAAAATTGCCAGAGTCGGCTGCAAAATTAGTAGAAAACTCTAATATCATCAAAGAATTTAAAGCATTAATGAAAATCTACTCCTCAAACCATCACACTTGGTTTTATCAGTGTCAAGGAAGTGAAAACATCTGTCTTATCCAAATGTTCCAGAAAATAAAACAAGAGAAAAAGGTCCCCACCTGCCTCTATGGGCCTGGTAAATAACCTTGATGTGGGAAACCGACAAGAATAGCATACGATAGAGAAATTATAGGCCAGGCTCACATGTGAACATTGACACAAAAAATCCTGAATAAGTTATGGTCAAACCAAAATAACATATGCAAAAAGATAGAACCAGGAAGTATTTATCCCAGGAATGCAAAACTGCTAATAGACCTACGGATTAATAGTGGGCTGGTGTTTCCCTTATTACCTAAGATCTAAAGGAAATATCTCACAGGAAGTTCTTAAAGCCTCTTATGGGAAATCCTAAGAAACACTTGTGAAGTTTTAAAATGCAAGGTTAGCAAATTATTTTTAGTTTTACTAGCCAGTGACTTCTGAATCCCATTGTATTTCCTTTTTTAAATGTAGTTCTTGCTGCGAATGAGCGGAACAGAATTATAGCATGGCATGGCTGGAGCAGATCTGAGAGATTATGTAGTTAAACCTGTCATTTTAGACCTAACACACATAGAGGTGAAATCATATGCCCAAGGTTACACAGTTCATTGGAGGCAGATTCAGTTTGATGACCTAGGTAAACTTAGGGCTCCAGTACACACAAATGCCAAGGGTCCCCCACAATGCTGACCCATGGATATGGACAATTCCATCTCTGACTATGTGATGGATTAACTTATTGGACAAACCCTGTCACCTAGAACACCTGGAAAGGTTGGAGATGATGTATACATATGTGTGTACATGTGTGTATATACACGTACACGTATGTATACATATATGTATGTGCATGTGTAGACATATGTACATATGTGTGTATATATACACACACGTAAGTGTACCAGAATATATGTAAATATCAAGGCACAGTCAGGGCAGCAAGAAGAAAGCCAGGGTTTGGGGCATCAGGACCCTGGAGAGAAAATAAGCACATGGAGGTAAGCCCAATTTCTCTCCAGGAATTTGCCAATTTCCAAGAGCCTGAGGCTGAGAGGTTGAGAAGCTGGGCAGAACTTTGGGGAGACAAAAAAAATTGGAATTCAAGGCCCTCTGTGAGTGGCGGGTCCTGGTAAACACCCCAAGCTATCCCTTGGAGTCATTTTGGACACCTGAAGGACTATATGTAAGAACTATAAGTTAACAGAATTTAACCAGCCCTTACGATGGAAATAGCTAAATTCCATATTGGACTAAAAGACACTGTCCCTACCTACCTGCCATCCAGAAGCAAAGTAAATTATCTCTGGAAGAAAATAACATCACTCTGAGCCTTGAATTTTTTTCATACACACTGCCTGCATTTAATAAAAACTTCTCAAACATAATTAGGGAAAAAAAAAGAAACAATGAAAAACTGAGGGGAAAAGTAGCAACAAGCCTACAGGTGATCCAGATGTTGGAGTTACTCAACATAGACTTTCAATAACTAATTAGTAAGTTCAAGAAAATAATGACGAGGGAGTTCCCCGGGCAACTATAATATACATTTTTTAAAAATCACGTGGGAATTCTAGAACTTAACAATACATAAGAAATCAAGAAATTAATTAAATTAAGAAATAAACAGATGGGTTCAACAACAAATTAAATACAGCCAAGAAAAAGATTAGTGTACTGGAAGTAAGGCCAGTAGAAAATATCTGCCTTCAAATATAGAAAAATAGATGAAAAGCACACACACACAGAAACATAATGAACAGAGGAGGCACGGTGGGTGCTTGAGGTGGGACATGGTCAGAATGCTTCAGGATTGCTCACCAAAGCTGCATCTCAGGTCAGAGGTGGGCCCTGGGCATGGGGCACCAGCACCGACTGAAGAATGGGCTACAAAATACAGTGGTACTATTATCCTCCAATGAAAGCATAAGGATTATCCAAGTAGATTAAAGAAACAACCACCATATGCTACTTACAAAAGAAACATCTTAAAAATAGGATGCTGAAAATGGAAGTCAAAAGATAGAAAAAGATATATTCGAGTCCTATAAAGTAACACCCTTTTATAAAAAATAAAAGACTCAATCCATTTAGGAAGATGCAATCATTCTAAACGTGTATAGATTTAAAATACATAAAGCAAAAATGATAGAAATAAAGCTAATCAGGGCAAAACTAAGTTAATCTATTCATTGGGGAACATTGGCACATTCATAAAGAAAGAGTGTCTACTATCTACCTTGGGGAATTGTCCCCAAGGTATGAAAATGAGGGTACAAGACATCTCTCATGGTGCTTGGAATTTCACATATTAGGATATGTGTCTTTCTTTTTGATTTATATATTTGAGAGAGAGAGAGAGAACGAGCACGTGAGCTGGGCAGGGGGTGGGGGGCCCAGAGGGGGAGGGAGAGAGAAACTTTAGCAGACTCTGCGGCTGGGCATGGAGCCTGATGCGGGGCTCGATTCCAGGACCCTAAGATCATGACCTGAGGTGAAACCAAGAGTAGGACACTTAAACTGACTGAGCTACCCAGGCGTCCCTGGGATATGTTTCTTAAAGTAATTTTTAGTCTTGGGCTTTACACCTGAGCGTAGAACCTTGTAAATGAGGACATTATGGGCTTGGGGGATGGGAAGTGAAGCAGACTCAGGGAAGGACACAATAGATTCGTTTTATACTTTCTCCATGTCTTAGCCATGCCAGTTTATACCTGGAATCTGCACGGCCAGTTGTTTTCCCCTCTACATATAAGACAAACGTTTGCACATGCTTTGACTCTCCTTTCCAGCTTCTTACAAACTCAGATACATGCCTACCCTTGTCAAGTTCCTTCCAAACATCAGGTAGAATGATTATTCTCCGCTGTCTTACTTAGAACCGTTCGGGTCATGGAATTAAAATTTACACTGTTTCCACTCCATAAGGCAGCATCAAACAATGACATCTAATTTCCTATGGCCATGTTCTTTGTAGCTAATTGTCTTATAAAACTGAAATATTAAAAAAAAAATTTTTGACATGTGCATACACTATTACTGTTTGAAAATCCTTATTACAGGTATGCGTGTATTGTGCTAATTCAGAGTTTTGGGACTTCCCAGAGTTGAAACATGCCGCTTCTCTCTACTTCATACAAAGTCACTGCTAGCCTGCAGTCTTTCACCTCTCCCATCCGGTGTGATCGGGTATTCCCTTTCCTTGGGTATTCCGTTTAAAGGAATGTAGTGGCTTTGAAGCTAGGCAAGGGACAGCCCTGCACCCTGCCTCAGGTACACAGGAGCCCCTGTCTGTGTGGCTTTACCTCTGGAACGCCTTGTGTCTAGCTGTTAAGAGTTTCGTTCTTGGAGCACAGAAGACTTGAATATAAAACCAGCTGACAGGTGCTGGGCGAGGCTCTCACCTCTCTGAGCCTCAGTTTTCCTCATGTGTCAAGGAGGGATAATTTCCATCCCAAAGGATTATTGTTTCACTAAGAAAAACTCATATGAAATTCAGTGCTGGCAAAAGGTCAAAACGCAGTAGTTATTACTATTCAGAGACTTATTTGGAAGGGTCTGTACAGAGGCCCTCCAGGACTAGGAATTTATACGAAGGGAGAAGTGATGTTTGGGGTCTGTTTGAGGTCGTCATGCAAGGGGATGGGTGATTCTGGCTACAGCGTGGTGTCCATCATGCGGACTGTCCTGTAGCCCAAGTCTCACGCCTTCCACCTCATCTCAGGAGGAGCAGTATAATAGAGAACAAGTACAAAGCAGAACAAGGGCTTTAAGTTGGCATGAGCAGAAGTCAGCACCGCTGGGTGGTAGCCCCAGGTATCAGGCGTGGCACGTGGCAATGTAGACACTGTCCACATGTAGCCTTAGTGTTGGCGTGAGTTGTGGACATGGCGGCATGCTATGGGAGCCGGGGGACCACCTCCTTCAGGAGCTCTGGGTCCCGTCCGCAGCAGATGCATCACAGTCACTGGAACAGGCGGAAATAGGTATGACAGATGCACTAGCTGGAAGGACCCAAAAACCAAGGTGGAGGTATTTGAAGTCATGCTCAAATTTCCACCATGCAGTAAGTGAAGGTCGAGCCAGAGAAAAATGGACTCTCCCCAGGCTGGTCTGGCTGTGTGAACCTTCGCATCCTAAGTGATACCTCCCAGGTCTCTCCATTCCACATTTCATGTTCTAGTTCCTCTCTGGAGGGCTTGCCATCTATTTTTTCCCTGTTTATATGTGTCTGGCTATCATTTATGTCATTCTTAGAATATGATTAACCACATGTCATGTACATGGATTTGTTATTAGCCGGGTTTCACTCAACCTTTGTAGTGTATAGAATATGGAATAAATAGCTTTCACACTTTCTCACTTTTTTCTCAGCATCTTTTCCTCTCCCCTCCCCTGACCTGCTCCCTGAATCCCTGTAGCCAAATATTCTTGCTTTTCCCTGTGAATCTTCTCTTTTCTTGTAACTATATTCTATCACTTGCAATCTGCCATCGTAGTGATGTCTTTGCAGATCTCTCTGCGTCAATGTGAGCAGACTTGTGGATCAACCGTTCACTTCTGTACGGGCTGACAGAGGCTTCAAAGTCATTCCAGCTCTCTTTTGTCTTTCATTGTGTTTCCCAAAGCACTTCTTAAATTTTTTACTTAAAATTTTTCTAAGTTAAAATGTTGAGCCTATTTATTAAAAAAACAGACAAGGATCCCTGGTGTTTCTTAGTGCCAAATGATGATTTTAGCAGTGTCTTCACCAGCACAGTGAAATTTGGTGTAATTGTAATGACAACCAAAAGCAACATTTTTAGAAAAGTGGGAGTTCTTATTTTCAAATCCAGAATGAGGTTAGGTACACATTATATTTCTGAATTATTAGTTTTTTATTTATTGAAAGTTAATAAAATCACATGTGAATAAAGAATGAGAGAAAGAAGGTAACAAGAGGCAGGAAGGAAGGGAGAGAGGGAGGGACCATCATGCATGAATAAACACTTTCATTTGAACATTTAAAATCACATAACTTTCATAGTCTTTCTCAGAAGAAACGATGGAAACAAGTCACGATGGACTGATGGAATGGGAACATTCTGAAAGTCATGCAGCAGCTCAACCATTAGCTTTTGGAATGTACTTAGGCTGGGGGGGGGGTCACCATTCTTTGAACAGCTTTATGTGCCGGGGCACTGGGTTTGGTTCCAGAAAGTGAAACACTTGACCTCTACCTCCATTGAAGTGTTTTCAAATGTAACTCTTAAACAATGCTTATGCGGGGGACTCTGATAAGAAAGGATTGCCTTTCCGGGGATGCGGAGAAAGGGGAACCCTCCTACACTGTTGGTGGGAATGCGAGCTGGTGCAGCCACTCTGGAAAACAGTATGGAGGTTCCTCAAAAAGTTGAAAATAGAGCTACCATATGATCCAGCAATTGCACTACTGGGTATTTACCCCAAAGATACAAAAGTAGGGACCCGAAAGGCTACGTGCACCCCAATGTTTATAGCAGCAATGTCCACAATAGCCAAACTGTGGAAAGAGCCAAGATGTCCATCAACAGATGAATGGATAAAGAAGATGTGGTATATATACACAATGGAATATTATGCAGCCATCAAAAGGAATGAGATCTTGCCATTTGCAACGACGTGGATGGAACTGGAGGGTATTATGCTGAGCGAAATAAGTCAAACAGAGAAAGACATGTATCATATGACCTCACTGATATGAGGAATTCTTAATCTCAGGAAACAAACTGAGGGTTGTTGGAGTGGGGGGGGGGGGGGGAGGGATGGGGTGACTGGGTGATGGAGACTGGGGAGGGTATATGTTCTGGCAAGTGCTGTGAATTGTGCAAGACTGTTGAATCTCAGCTCTGTACCTCTGAAACAAATAATGCAATATATGTTAAGAAAGAAAAAAAGAAGAAGAATGTAGCAGGAGGGGAAGAATGAAGGGGGGGAAATCGGAGGGGGAGAAGAACCATGAGAGATGATGGACTCTGAAAAACAAACTGAGGGTTCTAGAGGGGAGGGGGGTGGGAGGATGGGTTAGCCTGGTGATGGGTATTGAAGAGGGCACGTTCTGCATGGAGCACTGGGTGTTATGCACAAACAATGAATCATGGAACAGTATATATAAAACTAATGATGTAATGTATGGGGATTAACATAACAATAAAAAATTAAAAAAAAAAGAAAAGAAAAGAAATTCTACTACCGTGAAATATTCTAATGGAATAGAAATGGGTTTCTTTTTTATCACAATAAATCTAAACATTTACCTGTATTTAAAGTGGTGTTTTCAAAATTGGAAAAAAGCACTGCAATTTAAAAAAAAAAAAAAGGTGGTGAACGTACTTGTCTTTAATTTCTTCGCAATCCAAGACCTCGGTTTAAAAGAAAAAAATTAAGAAAGAAAAAATGAGAAAGTAATTGCTATATTTCATTAGGAATTTTAGTAGCAATTCTTCTGTTCAAAACTTATTCATTTGAATTAAGATTATGAAGAGCACATTACTTCTTAATGGTGGCATGTGATGGTTATCTCTCTAAAAGAATGATCTCACTCAGGCACATGCTTTCCATTAAATATTTGTTTGTATATTGGCTTTCTATTGTTCCTTTTAGTCTCCTCAAATCTCTTTTAGGAGAAGGAGGGGTATCAATTATACAAAAGGGTATATTGCAACTTCTTTCTAAATGGGAATGGAAGGATGGAGGGAAGGAAACTAAGATTTGAGTTCTTGTGAAGTGAAAGAAATTCTGTCACATATTCTCCTTTCATTAATTTAACTCTTTCAACTCAATGAACAATCATGTGAAGTCCGTATTATCCTGGCTTTTTTATATGAAGAAAAAGCTTGCTTTTCAACACATAATGAATATTTAGGGCCGATAAGATGCAACTCCAGGGTCATGTGGATTTCAAATTCCCTACTTTCCACTTCATAGAAATAAGACGCATAAAGAGAGCATTGACTCTTGCCTTCGGGCACAGTGAACTTCGACCTGAAAAACAAGGGCAGAAAGAAAGGAAGATGCAGATCTGGGCAGGTAAGGGAAAAGGGGCAAAAATTCAGTCCATAGTTCACCTTTTACGAGTACAGAAACAGTTCTGTGTTATTTAAGATGTTCACTCTCTAATTCGTATTTGGATCTTAAAATAAGAAAATTCTGAAAGGATCCCGACAGGGAGAATTTCAAGGGGCTGGGAGTTAAAATAGTTTTGAAAAATTAACCTCGAGAGCTCTGGCCTGATGCTAGCCTGGCCTCAGGAGGGGGGTCCAAGGGGAGGGCAGGATTCTCGGCAAAACTGGTGAAAGGGACCTGTTCTCTCTCTCCTTGCAATGCAGTGGTTTTCGAGCTTGCTTGCATTTTCGAATCACCTGGGAGACTTGAAAAAAATTTGAGGCCCTATCCCCAAGAAATCCTGATTGAATTGGGCTAGAAGGTGGTGTGGCTATATAAGGTCTTTTAAAAAGCCTCACTGGTGATTCTAATGTAGAGCCAGAGCTGAGACCTGCTCAGAGAGGAAGAATGTCCTCACTACCTAAGTGGTCCTCCTCAGCTAGAAAGGCCTGTGTCCTGGCTGTGGAAGGTGACTGACAGTAAATCACACCCAAGAGCACCTTTGTTTCCCAGTGGTATCTAAAAATACAGAAAATCAGGGGCGCCTGGGTGGCTCAGTTGTTAGGCGTCTGCCTTCAGCTCAGGTCATGATCCCGGGGTCCTGGGATCAAGCCCAACATTGGGATCCCTGCACAGCGGGAAGCCTGCTTCTCCCTCTCCCACTCCCCCTGCTTGTGTTCCCTCTCTGGCTGTGTCTCTCTCTGTCAAATACATAAATAAAATCTTTTTTAAAAATTAAAAAATAAAAATACAGAAAATTGGTGAACCGTCATGAGTAATTCTCAGCCCACTGTGGGCATCTATGTCTCCTCTGGGGAACCCTGCAGATGTGACTGCGCAATCTTCTCATCTGGGGTGCAGGGTCTTACGTCTCAAAATGTGGTCCTGGGTTAACAGCAGCATGGGCATCACCTGGGAGCTGGTTTGGGGATGCTGAGTCTCAGGCTCTGCCCAGACTTCTTGCCCAAGAAGCTGCATTTCAACAAGACCCCAGGTGATTCAGATGTACATTACAGTTTGAGAAGCATTGCTGTAATAGAAATAACACGTATTCATTAATTTTTTGGTAAATTATTTAAAGTTAGCTATAAAACTGACATGCATCAACACAGTATAGTAGGAATAAATATTTCAAAATCAAGACAGGAAAAAATATGCATTAGAAGAGGATATAAAGAAAAGGAGCAGGGGGCGCCTGGGTGGCTCAGTCGTTAAGCGTCTGCCTTCGGCTCAGGTCATGATCCCAGCGTCCTGGGATCGAGTCCCGCATCGGGCTCCCCGCTCTGTGGGAAGCCTGCTTCTCCCTCTCCCATTCCCCCTGCTTGTATTCCCTCTCTCGCTGTGTCTCTCTCTGTCAAATAAATAAATAAAATCTTTAAAAAAAAAAAGAAAAGGAGCAAAAATTAGTACATAGATAATTAAATCATAAGGAACTTTTGAGTGAAATTGTTAAGCACAAATCTGAATCTAAATTTCCTAGACTCCAAAGAGGAAAATATATAGTTCATATTACCCAAGGGCAGAAGAAATTATTTTTCACTGGGCTTCACGAGGGCACTAAGCTTTGGTGAAAAGTATCTTTAATAAATACCAACGTGAAGTCAAAGACATTCTGCTCATGCCACTTTCTAAATGTCTTCAGAAGACAAGTTGTCTAACATCACCAGCTCTTAGCTTCATCATTTCCAAGATGGGCATAATACTTTCAATCCTACCAGATTGTTTTGAGGACTAATTGCAGACAGTATGATATGTCCCACTTCCTTGGGCTCAGAGTAAATTCACATTTTGGTTTTGATTCTAATAAAGTCAGTCAAAGCTTAATTTTGGTATCTAAATCACAGTTTTCCATTTTGAAGAATAAAGGTGTGGGTCTTAGCCTAGCAGGTATCAAATCTTATTGAAATCTATAATCATTAGAAGAATATTATATTGGTTCAGAGACAGAGACATAGATTAATGGATTATGAGAGTGGCCAAAAGCAGACCTATGGGTATATCAGAACTGGAAATAGAACAGGGGAGCACTATAAAGCAGGAGAGGAAATGATGTTCTTTTCCATAAGCAACATTTTGACATGTGGAAATTCTGTATCACACATTATACAAAAATAAATTTTAATCGAATTGAACAATTAAAGGCGAGAATGTGAGAAATTAGAAATAAATCAAACTCTCATCTCTCTCTCGAGAGAGAAAGAGATCTCATATCTCTAGAGAGAGATGATATAGATAGATGATAGAGAGATAGATGATAGAGGTAGAGAGAGAGGAAGAAAAAAATTAAAACAAATGAACGAGATCTAGTTCTGTATCAAATGGATAACTTTAAAAAGTTAATGTTGGATGAAATTGAAGGCAGAAACATAGAATATGATAACATTTATGTAAATTTTAAACACATCACTACTTTATATCATTTATGGACACACACATGTATAGTAACAGAAAAACATGGATAAGCAGTTTCTTTTATTATTATTTTTTATTTTTTTGACTCCTGATTTTATTATTCAATTTCTCTTTTCTATTTAAAGTAGTCTTCAGTGGCTAGGAAGCCTGGCCTCCCAAGACCAGAGTCAGTTGGAGCTGGTTGTTGTTGGAAGGGGTTGGGATGGGGACAGGGATGGGGGCAGGGAGACCCTGCTCTGTTGGCTGTTCTGGGTGGAGAAGACAAACTGCACTTCACAGAACCTGGGGTGTGGTGAGAGGGGGATGAGGCAGGAGCAGCAAGCTGGGGAGATGGGACACACCTCAGTCCCCAGCTTCATTCCCCTCTAATGTTTCCCCACTGGTGGCATTCTCTGCAGTCTTGGAGACCTTCTTTTTTTTCTTTTTCTGGGTTTTCTGACTTGCAGAACTCTGGAGGAGGGCCTTTAGCTCTGCATCCTGGACCTCCATCTCAGACTTGTAGAGGTCAGGCTCAAAGGGACCACTGGTTATTTGCATGGGGCCATTGGGCATGAGCAGGACTGTAAATTTAAACTGGGCAACAAATTCACCCTCCTTCTCATAAAGAACATTAAATGGCTGCAGCAGTTCGTGTTTGGCGCTCTCCACCACACCCATCCGGGCCTTCTTCTCATCTTCAAATGCTCTTAAAGTAAATGGCATGGCGTCAAAACGCCTTTCAACCTCACTGAAGAAGGCACATGAAGTTTTCATTTTCAGGCCATACTGTGTAGAAGGGTCTCATTTGTAAATGGTGGTTCTCTGTCCTGCATCCTTGGCCTTGCCTTCTCCTGAGCTGACAAGAACATCCACAGCATATACTTCACGTACCTCCAATTCAGCTTTTTCATGGTCCTTCTTCTGCTGGTCTGTGGGATTCTGGATAATGGTTTTCTCTCCATCAATGTCATGCTGCTTCAATTGATGGGACAACATACCTTCTATTGGTGTGCAGTTAAACGAGTGGGCAACCTTGTTTCAGGCTTCTGTCACTTGTGTGTTCTGGTTTCCAGGTTTGACCAGGTGTAGGGCAGCTTCAGCACAAAGGTGAGCTGCCTTGATGGCATCTGCTTTCCGCCCTGTTACTTGGGTCCCCTGAGCCACATCCACCACGAGAAAGCGTGAGCCCCATTAGCGATGAAGCCATCCACATGGACCCCAAGGTCAATTTTTACCAAGTCACCTTCCTTGAGAATATAGTCCTGGTGGCTCTTCAAAGGGGAAAAGTGACATACACAGTTATTTACTGAAATGCTGGTGGGAAAAGCAATACCTTTCTTCATTTCTTTTTCTTTCTTGAAAATTTTCCCTGTCTCTTCATAATCATGGCATCACCTTTCTCATACAAGCTCAGTACTGACACACCTGAGCAGGATGCTGCCACCAAAGACCCAAGTCATCTTGCAAAGCCACCTCTCCTAGACACAGGACTCTCATGTTTCCAAATTAGTTTATGGGGCACATTTCTTCCCACAACCGCTGAAAGACCTGTTTAGCCACAATGGGCTAAAAGCCCACATCAGACTCTGCATTCAGGAAACAGAATCTAAAACACGAGGAGCAAAGGTTTAAATAACAGAGCTGACAGCCAAGAGTTACTTTCCCACACCTTTGGCAGTGTGTACAGATCTTTGACATTTCACCAAAGCTAAATGTTCCACTCTAGAACCTGACTCGTTCTTTACTATTTTTATTGTGTTGCGGCTTAAAAAAATTGCCAATTAAGTTAAACGAAACTGTCGCACAATCAGCTTCTATAATTACCATCAATGCTTTATGATAGGCTCAAGCAAACAGAGGGTTTGATTTTTTTTTTTTTTTTTTTGCCAGAGTTGTAGTTTCTTTTTGTAGAAACAATTATCCTGGCGGTGCTTCCCAGCAAAGGGAACACATAGCCCGAAGCCACTGCATATTTCATTTTCAGTCCAGCAGTTTCAGAGGTCTCGCTTTTCCCAGTGACTGTTCAGTGGGAGGAAAAGACAACCCAAGGCTCTGGGTAAAGCACGGTATCTCACAAAGCAGGCAGCGAGGCCACCAGGAGCTGGACGAAAAGAGCGCTGCCCCGGTCTGGTGCCGCCAGCTTCCGAAAATGCACATTCACCCACAGGATGGAGTGATGACAGGTTAAGATCCAGTACCACAACCAAATTCATGTGTTCCTTCTCCAGCAACAGATGTCACCAAGCATAAGGATACAAATCTAATGTTACATTTACTAACATTAGCAACGAATGGTAAAAAACACATAATAAATTGCATTGAGAATGTATTGGGTTTAAACTCCCTTTCCATCACCTCCTGGTTGAACGAGTAACCAGTCTCAGTTTTCCCACCTGTAAAATAGGGTTACCAGTAGCATTTAGCTCACAAAGCTATTTTGAAGATTAGGTAAGCGAATGGGTTGACTCCATTTATTCAACAAATATTTATTGAGCAGTTACTATGAGCCAGATGCTGTTCTAGGTGCTGGGGATGCAACTATGAACAAAGCAAACAAAATGGGCCAAAGGAGTTTAAGAGAATATTAGCTGAGACAGTGCTCAGCACATAATAAGCACACGAAAAATGTTAGCTATGTTTTTTATGTGATATTATTTTACTTTTACATATGGATTTTGTTTTTGCTATTGTTACCTATTATATTTTACCCACACCATGGTAGCATATTTTATTATTGACACATCACATATGGGAAAACTGAAGTTCAGAGAGTCCAAGGAATTTGTACAAGGTCATATAATTAATATGTTGGTCAATTTTCAAACCTGAGTTTATGGGACTTGGGTCCATGTACTTCCTAAACTCAGAGCACAGTGTTGATTTCTAATGAGTCCAGGGTTTAAGCTTCTCAGCTAGGATCAGCTGTGGATTCAGCATTCCCCTTGTTTCTAGATCATGGTATGATGGTATGATCCAATTCTTCATTTATACATGGTGATCGGGAGCTAAATGTTGTAGGCATCATCCTTTACCTGGAGAGGAAATCAGGGTAGAAGTAGTGAAGAAAAGGTCAGACTCAGGTAATCATAAGGAAGAACATTTCTACAACTAAAGTGATTGGACTTTGGTACGGGTTACAGTATGGGCTAGCATAATCAGTGGTGAATTTCTTGTCCTTGAGATGTTCAAGGAGAAGCCAAAAAAGGAGAATGTAGCCCACGGGATTTATATATCTGTTAGGGGGTTGGGCCCAATTTCCTACTTCCCAAATCTGGCTGATTTGGAGAATCTTTCAAAGACCTTGATAAAAATAGAGATTCTCTATATTTCCGAATCTCCGGGTTCAGAATCTCTAGTTCTCCCAGAGTTCTAGAATATCTGGAGTATTTAGTATTTAGCTCAGAGAACTGTCTTGATGATTATGTCAGCTAATAATATATTTACCTATTAATTTAACAAATATTTATTGAGCAGTTACTATGCACCAGGTCCTGTCTTAGGAGCTGGGGATATAACAATGAACAAAACAGTCCTTCACTTAAAGGAGCTTAGAGGAAAATGTCCAGCACAGAGCTCAGCACATAATAAGCATGTGATGAATATTAGCTATGATTTTTGTACTAGCATTATTTAGTTAAACAGATTCATGAGTCATCTCTGGTCTTCTAATGTAGGCTGTCCTTAGATACTCTGAACTGAAGGATCAGCTCCGGGGTGTGACCCTTTCGGGTCTTAGGAATGGCATCTTGCACAAAAACTCTACAAGCATTTCTTGACTACCTGATGAGTGACTATACCACCAGTATTTATTCACCTGCATCACTGAGTTGTAGAAAAGCTGAAGACAAAAGCATGAACTGGCAGCTTTCTGGAAGTGCCACAACCTTCTTCTAGACTGTGGACTCCCCGGGGGGCAGGGTCCACGTGTATTCCTGCTCTGTCCCCACAGTTTCTAGGACACCACCTCGTACAAAACTGGATATCAAAGAAGTTTGTTTAGAGAATGGATAAATAAATTAGGGCAGTGTTTTCTCACTTGCCAGATCATAAGGTTCATCCAGAATGACTTAAAATACTGATTCTCATTACCCTCCCCAGGCCAACTAAGTCAGAATTTCAAGGTGAGAGGTCTCTGGGAATCAGTGTGTTTAACAACTGGCCTCCCTGAGGGGCCCTGGTGTCAGGAAAGTTAGGGATACACTGATGTAGGCTGAACTTCCCTGGCTTGGCTAGACCTGAGGACACTCTCAAGTGGGTTGACCATCAGGGACACTGGCCTGGAAACCAATTCCCATGCTTGGCTTTCCCCAGTTCATTTCTGCAGCTGCCATCCATGTGGAGACCAGGGGTGGCAGTGGCTCATGCTGAATTAGGCACTTGAGCTTAATTCGCCTTGCTTTTCTGTTTCTTTCTCCCCTGTGCTAAGGACCTATTTTAGAAGAATTTCCAAAGAGGCCTCCTAAATGCTCATTTTAAGAAAGGGAGAGAAGCTCTAAGAAATGCACCTTTTTTTTTTCTGCTAAAATAAAAACCTGTATTTTCTTCTTCTCCCACTGATTAGGATCTCAGCATTCCACCAAGACAATCTCCAAAAAAGGAAAAGCAAATGAGCAGGGCTGTTTCTGAGGATATGAAATACTTTACAATTAAATAAGGTACAGTCGGGCTTGGGGCTGATCACCGGTGATGGGTAGGTTTCTGCGAGGCTGCAAATGAATTCAGCGCGGGACAGCGTTCCAAATGGCTCCTACAAGCTTTCCCTTTATTATTTTTATTTGGTTATGTGCTGACTCTCATCCAGAATTACACTTAATGCCCTAGTCTGAAGTTGTTGAAATGGCCCCCCATGGCCTAGTGTGACAGTGAAAGGATATTGCCTTTGGAAGCTGCTAATGGTCCATGAAAAGGAAACAGCCACGAACAGGAAAGCAAAGCTCCAAAATAATGTCAGATAAAAATATTCACGTCTTCGCTTTCATGTCCATTTATTGAGAGAGAGAGGTGTGATCACAGGGAAGGCAAAGATTTCCAAGACAGGCAAAGGTAAAAAGAATGCAAGCACCCAAGGTTAAAAATATACCCACATTCACACACATATTTTTCTATGGTTCATAATTAAAAGACAGAATTTACACTTGGAAGCCTAATGGAGCTCCAGACTCTGAGCACAGAAGGGAAAGAGCTCTGGGGCTATAATGGTAAGAATGGTGGTCAGCTGTGGGCAGGATCCTTAATTCCTTTATCTAACCCGTGTGCATGGGCACTTAGGAGGCACCAGGCCATATGCTAGGAGCTGGGGATGGCGAAGTGAGTAAGGTGGGTCCCCACCCAGAAGGAGCCCCCTGTTGGTGCGGAAGAGAGACTCAACACACATCTTCTGGTAACTTGACAGGTCAGAACAAAATGCCGGAGGGGCCCAGGAGCATTCAGAATTCAAGGAAGAGCAGGCATCGGAGGTTGTACATTGCCAAGAAAAGGTGAAGAGAGGTGTTGGGCAGGAGGAGTGGGGAGTGGTAAGAATGTTCTAAGCAGAGGGAAAGTTAGGTGCAAAGACACAGCATGGATAAGGGGTTGATGAGTTGATAGAATTTTGAGATGTTCAATGTGGAAGAAACAAGGGGTGCTCATGGGAAGAAGGTCCAGGTAAAGCTGAGGCAGGAGAGTAGGGGGAGATGGGCAGCAGAGAGACTCAGAGAGAACTTGGCAGACACCATACAAGTCTGACTGGCTCCTAGTAGCCAGCCAACCCTTCACTAATGACAAGGGCACTCACATACTCTCCTCTTGCTCTTAGCGAGCATTTGGCTTTAGTGTCTTTAGTGAGAGTATGAGAGAAAGCATCTATTACCTTTTGCCTCTAGAACATGACCCTCATTACATTTGCCTCCCACCAACACTCTCAAAGGGAAGATGGGAAGACTTTCCAGCCAGAAGTAATCCCTTACTAGAAGAGAATAAGAAGTAATCAACATCATCATTTGAAACTCAAGTTATGTGGCAATTTTATCCATTCATAACAACTGACATATATTAAATGCTTAATATGTACCAGATTTTATTGTGTTTTTAATGTCTTTTTTTATTAAATCCCTCCAACCACATTATGAGGAAGTACCTCTTTTCTTCTTCTTGTATAGGTTGAGGAAACGGAGTCACAGAGAAATTATAAACCCAGACCTCACAGCTAGTCCATCTCGCCCAAAGGACTTCAGAACATGGCCTTCAGCCAGAATAGAGAAGAGAAATGAATGGCAAGAGAGCCTAAAAATATTCTGAGAAGCTGAGATAAATTAGTACATATTTATGTTAACTAACAAAACTTATTCATTAAATCCCTTCCCACCTTCCCCCTCCCACCACCCCCACATGTGATTTATATGATTTGTGTATGTTCTGAAGTACAGTTATTTTGGTAAGGGTTACAAAGACATTTTGGCATCAATTCAGAAATGCCATGGTTTATTAAAGATTAACGGATAGAGAGCTGGAAGACCTGAGTCTTAGTCTTAGTTCTGCTACTAATTAACTGTATAATTTGCTCAAACCAATTGTTTTCCTTTTCTGGATTCAGCTTCCCCACCTGTGAAATGCATTGGGGTGAGGAGCTACTGAGGTTTCCTGGAAGGTTAGTTAAGGAGGAAGATGTTAGTCAAGACAGAGCGCAGGACCCAAGACCACAGCCAGTGGTCCCATGTCCATGCCTCTTAGATAATCATAAATTTTTTTTCTCCCATTAGTTATAGTCTGTAGTTGAGATGATTCAGTATACATATTTAAGAAGACCCAAGAATCTATTGGCTGATCACTTGACTATGCTCTTATAGGTATGGTAGACTTATTCCATGTTACTTTTGCATGAGACTAACTAATTTAAACCAATCTAAACTTGTACTGTCCAGTATGAGAGCCACTAGCTGCATGTGGCTACAAGCACTTGAAATGTGCTTAGTCTAAGTGAAGAGGGGTTGAAAATGTAAATACACATCAGAGTTTAAAGCTTTAATAGGGAAAAAGAATGTAAACTATCTCAACAATGTTTATAGTGATTACAGATTGACTTTCCCATTCTGAAGAAACAACAATATACGTTCAATGAATCAATAAACAGAAGTAATTGAGGGGCAGTACATACAGGCATTCATGCGCACACAGTTCAGAGGGTTGAAAAAAACAAAAGCCCTTATGGTCTTCATTGGATGAACATTAGTAAATATAAAAATGCCTTCAAATTAAATTTAAATGTGCATCTTACTGACCTAGTGTCTTAGTCTGCACCCATAACAAAGCACCACAGACTGGGTGGCTTAAACAACAGAAATTCATTTCTCAGCGTTCAGGAGGCTAGACATCTGAGATCAAGATATGACCATTTCCATTCCTGGAAAGGGTTTGCTTCCTGGTTTGCAGCAGGCCATGGTCTTGCTACACTTTCACATGACGTTTCCTCTGTACACACACACATACACACACAGAGATCCTCCTCTTTTATGAGAACAGCAGTCCCATTGGGTTAGGGCCCTCACCCCATCTCTAAATATGATCACATTGTGGGTTAGGGCTTCAACATGAATCTTTGGTGGAGGGGGAAGCAATTCAGTCCATAACACTCAATGTGGCTATCCTTTGTTGAAAAGCATAGGATAATTTACTTTGTAACTGCCTACATTCCATGTTGCCTAGAAATGAAATTTTAATTTTCCAGTGTAACCACAACTTGGCAGTTTCAAGCTTGAGTATTTTTTCATCTCCTCTTCTTCCCAATACTACAACAATAATAATAAAATAATAATAATAACATTTAGGAGGAAAAATATTACCCTAAGAGACAGCCATGTTTACTGTGTAGTGATTTCCCAACAGAAATTAATTCCAAGCAAATTTACATTCTACATTTAAAGAAGGCATAAATAATTCATATTTTCATATCATCAGCACTGTGCATTTCCTACACCAGGGTACCTGTAATTTTTTCAGCTTATCTGTTCTAAATTTTGGTTCCATAGCTCATTATCACATTGTTTGTGCTTCTGTTCCAAAGTGGTAATTTAATAGTCTTCCATAGAATTATGTTCAATTAAAACGTTTTTGGTTTTAACATTCAAAACCTTTTTAGTTTTTAATTTAACTGCTGTAACTTTGTTTGTATGTATCATTGACATACCTTATTTGTTCACTGCACTCACACAAATACCAAACCTTCCGAGTAAATAAAACCTTCGACAGCTAGGAGTGTGCCCAGCTTCTTCTCCCTCCGTACCACGTGACTCATTCGCGCCAGCCTCTTCGAAGGGACTGATTCAGCAACATTTTCTGTCTAACATCTTCAGCATTTTGATTCCACAGTCTCTTTAATGGGCTGCACAGTGCAGAAAACGGAGTTGAATTTTTTTTTTAACTCCTGTTGCTTTTCTGAAAAGCCCAAGAAACCTATTTATATCACAGTGCTACATTCAGCATCAGTCTGCATGTTACATATTCATGGCATAGATCTAGATAGATTTACAAGCAAGAACCCAGGGAATTCCAAGCTGTAAATTGCAGAAACCACACTGATTTCTTCACAAAAGTTTGCAAATTGTAGGTTGTGGTTTTTGTCAGGGAAGCTATCTAAAAGTTGCAAAAGCATTCCATCTACTACCTACAATATTTTCACTTAAAGTGAAAGTATTTCAAAGAGGACATGACATGCCTTGAGTTATAGAAAAGGTAAGATGTAGAATTTTAAGTCCAATTTCACTTATTGCACCTAAGGAATGATGAAAATTTTAATACTATCCATAGTGATCTATATGTCAAATAACTGTGGCAAAAATAATACAATGATAATTTATGGAAGCAAACAAATCACCTACCTGGCCCTCTGGAGGTGGTAAAGCCACTGATCCCTGAGGTCTCCAAGATTACAACATAAGTGACTCCTGCAGAGAAGATTCGCTGACCCAGGATTTCTATTAATACCCTAAGAACCCACTAATCACCACTAACCCCCTTGAAATTTGTCCACCCCTATTGATGGGTAAAGATGAATGAGGAACATGGAGGTCCGACGTGTGGAAGGACAATTCTAGGGCAGCTGAAAGTCAAGGGAGGGATGTGGTGGGGCTGTGGACTCATGACTTGGGAGTAGGAGATACACCTTGCCTGTTTCCTGAAGGTAACAAAACCCACAGCACCGGCCTTCTTGACCCCCCCACAAACCTTGTTACTAATGTAGTGACTTCCTGGACTCCTGGCTACAATCGCTTGCAGAAGGATGAGTCCCTCTGTGTGGAATGCCTGGATCAAGTTGCTTGCAGGTACTAAGAACTCCTTTGGTTCTTGCTAAGTTGCCATCTTATCTGAAAGGATCAAAAGCCCACAATTTATGATGATATAAATACAGACCTTTGAAAATATGGGGATGGGTGGGCTTAAAGCACTGTAATAATTCCATTTTCTTAATCCAAAAAGGAAAATGACTGTAATTAGGCTGAGTTGTCTGCCAAGTTTCAGCCTGGAGGGACTATTTTGGCCAAGATATAAACCCCTGAGAAGAGAGGCTCATAATGGACGCATCAAATCACACTTAACTATGGCAGAACAAGTAGCTGCTTTGTAATGCAATCACTCAATGATCATGCCTTATGTTAGCATTTTAATTAAAATAAAGAATACTTCCTCCTTTTTACTGTCTATCACCCTCTTCTCAGATATTATTACCAGATAGGACATTTAGATTAACCAAAAAAACTCTGTGAAGTACAAAAGTAGAAATGAAACATCACCTTCCTCATGCCCCTACTTACAAGATACCTTCATCAAGGCAGACTGGGAGGCAAAAAGAAAAAAAAAATTAGGTAAGATAAGCTTCAAGAAAAATTCAGGTTTTGGCATATTCATGCCTCAATCTATGCAGTGTGAATCTCAAATTCACTGGGGATATAGAGAATTTCATTTTTAGGGAAGTTGAGTATAGTTTAATTAATTATAGCTGCGGAGCACTAACTGGAACCTTAATGACTTGAGAGAATGAATTCACCTCCCAATGAGCCTAACCTCCTCTCAGGGAAAATTTACACAGAGGGAAAATCAAAATGATTATTAAATGAAATTACTCAGTGCAGTCAGAAACTGCAGCTACACCACGATTTCATGTCCCATCCAATGGAGAGCTCCAAAGCCAAGTGGCACCTGGTTTTACAGTTCTAAAGCACAGCTTAGATGAAAGCTCATAACAGCAGCAAAGCTTATCCTGAAAGGTAATCACATCTTGGTATCTAGGGGTAATTGACATGTGTGATGAGCAGGGTATTCTTCAAAATATTGTCATCAGACATGAGCATAAACCAACCAAGACAGATGCTGGCCATAAACAGAGTCTAATAGTCATAGTGGGAGGTCCTGGGCAAACATCAGTTATACAGAAGGTGGAATGGGGTTGAAAGGAATCTACCCAGGTTTCGCTAAAGGAGACTTTTATGAAACCAAGTGAGACCATGAGTGAAGAGGAAGGAGAAAGATGCTTGTGTGTCTCCCCAAATCGATCCCCTGACCTGGTGCTGTGAAGCCTACAACTGTGAAGGAATGAGACATCCTCTCCACCTCTGTGCGGTTGAAGTCTTCTGGAAGGTGGCTGGAGGATAAACCCCTGCTCTCTTCCCTGTCTCGTCTTCCCACATCCATACAGGGGCTGAAAATTCCAGAAAAAAATCCAAGATAGAAAAAGGAGCTAGGAGAGGGCCGATGGTGGTACACTGCATTCTGAGGAATGTCCCTCAAAACAAAGCACTTTAGTCAGAGGCACAAGTGAGAAGAATCCTAGAAATAGCAATTTTGAAAAAGAGGAATAAAGCTGAGAGATTCAGTGATTTTAAAATCTATTACAGAACTCCAGAAGTTAAGACAATATGGTAATGGTGTAACAATAGACATTTTGACATATTCCATAATGATGGAATAGAATTGAGAATCCAGAAATGGACCCTCCTATTTATGGTCAATTGATTTTCAACAAAGGTGCAAGACAATTTTTTTTTTTTTTTTAAAGATTTTTTATTTATTTATTTGACAGAGAGAGACACCGTGAGAGAGGGAATACAAGCAGGGGGAGAGGGAGAAGCAGGCTTCCTGCCTAGCAGGGAGCCCGATGTGGGGCTCGATCCCAGGACCCTGGGATCACGACCTGAGCCGAAGGCAGACGCTTAATGACTGAGCCACCCAGGTGCCCCGGTGCAAGACAATTTAATGGGGGAAAGATTAGTCTTTTCAACAAATGGTGCTGGAACAATTGGATATCCACATGCAAGGGAATGAATTTGGACCCCTACTTCATACCAGACACAAAAATTAACTCAAAAGGATCATAAGCTTCAGTGTAAGAGCTAAAACTATAAAACTCTTAGAAGAAAACATAAAAGAAATCATTGTCACATTAGGTTAGACAATGGTCTCTTATGCTTAAGTGACAAAGCAAAAAAGACAAAGTGGCCTTCACCAAAAGTATGAACTTTTGTGCATCAAATGACGCCAGCAAGAAACTGAAAAGACAACCCATATGATGGGATAAAGTATCTTCAAATTATATATCTGACTAGAAACTTGTATCCAGAATATGTATACCATATAGAACTCTTACAACTCAACAATAAGAAGACAAATAACCAAAAGGGGAAAGCCTCTGAATAGATATTTCTCCAAAAAAGAGATTTAAATGTCCAATAAATACACAAAGAAATACTCAACATTGTTAGTCATTAGGGAAATACAATGAAATGCCACTTCATACTTTCCAAGATGGCTATAGTAAAAAAAGACTGACAATAACAAGTGTTGACAAGAAGGAGGAGGAATTAGAACTCTCCTCTTCTGCTGGTGAGAATGTGAAATGGTGCAGCCTCTTTGCAAAACAGTTTGATACTTTCTCAAAAGGTAACATAAAGTTATCCTAATACCCAATAATTCCACTCCTAGCTATGTATATTCCTAAGAGAATGAAAACATATTCACACAAAGCTTGCACATGAAGGTTCATAATAGCTCCAAAGTGGACACAAGTCAAATACCCATCAATGGGATGGTAATTTTATGAAATAGATAAATAAAATGTAGTACATCCAAACAATGGGATATTATTCAAACAGCAACAAAATGAATGAAGTACTTATATGCTACAACATGGATGAAACTTGAAAACATTGTGCTAAGTGAAAGAAGTCCGTTGCAAAGGCCATGTATTGTATAATTCCATCTACATGAAATTTCTTAAATAAGAAAATCCATAGAGACAGAAAGTAGATTATGGTTTCCAGGCACTGGGAAGAGGAGGGGAATGAAGAATGACTGCTAATGTGAATGGAGTTTCCTTTTGATGTCATGAACATGTTCTAAAATAGATTGTTGCAGCAATGGATGCACAGTTTCATGAATACACTAAAAATCACTAAACTACACACTTTCAATGCAGGAATTTTATGCTATGTAAGATATGTCTCAATGAAGCTTTAGAAAATAAATACAGGGTTCTGAGTGGGAAATGAAATGATTTGAGGCAAAGTTGAGTTTTTACCTGTGAAAGCATGGGACTATAGTTTCAGATACACAGGAAATTTTAAAATATACTCTTTAAAAAATATTAATTGATGATCTATTTCAACTAACCTAAGAAGGGGTCAAAAAAGAGGAATGTGGCAAGACTGTTGCCTACCCAATATTGATTTTCCCTTTCTAATTGTTCATGTTGGCAATGTGTCCATCGAAAAGCCACAAGTCTCTCTGGAAGAGGGGTGTGTATAGGAGCTGGCTGGGCCAGACATAGTTCTGGCCAATGAGATGTAAGCAGAGTGTGCTCAGTGCTTCTGTGAAAGTATTCCTCTCCTGATACACGGATAGCCTTCCTTCCTTCCTTCCTAGGGCCCCTCCTTCGTATCTGTTGCACCCAATGCAGTCATCTTGTGAGCGGGAGAAAAAAGACCACATCCCAGGGATGGTATAAAAGATCCTGGATAGCCAATGATATTGTGAAGCTGCTGTACCAATTCCGATTTCCCTACCTTTAGACTTCTTGCTACACAAAAGAACAAAAATAGCTATCTTGTTTAAGCAACTGTTATTTAAGTTTTCTGTTATACATTGCTGAGTTCACTCTCCAGCCAACAAAGGTTATGAAACGCTGGGTTTAAATATTGCAACTAGTTAAGTTAGAAATAAACCTAAGGGCCCCTCCCCAGGTGGCTCAGTTGGTTATTCTGCCTTCAGCTCAGGTCATGATCCCAGAGCCCCGTGTTGGGCTCCCTGCTCAGCAGGGAACCTGCTTCTCCCTCTCCCCCAATGCTTGTGTTCTCTCTCTTGCTATCTCTCTCTGTCTATCTCAAATAAATAAATAAAATTTAAAAAAAGAAAGAAGCCTAAAGAACATTTAAAAATCTAGCTAGAAGCAATGTCCACAATAGCCAAACTGTGGAAAGAGCCAAGATGTCCATCGACAGATGAATGGATAAAGAAGATGTGGTATATATGTACAATGGAATATTATGCAGCCATCAAAAGGAATGAGATCTTGCCATTTGCAACAACGTGGATGGAACTGGAGGGTGTTATGCTGAGTGAAATAAGTCAATCAGAGAAAGACATGTATCATATGACCTCACTGATATGAGGAATTCTTAATCTCAGGAAACAAACTGAGGGTTGCTGGAGTGGGGGATGGGGTGGGAGGGATGGGGTGGCTGGGTGATAGACCCTGGGGAGGGTATGTGCTATGGTGAGCGCTGTGAATTGTGTAAGACTGTTGAATCACAGACCTGTACCTCTGAAACAAATAATGCAATATAAAAAAAAAAAAATCTAGCTAGAAACAATGAAAATACTGAAAAAAATATATACAAAGGAAAAAGTAATAATATAATGCATTTTTGTGTATTTCCTTTTAGAGTCATGAACGTGTTCAAAAATAGACTGTGGTGATGGACACTCAGCTCTATGAATATGCTGAAAACCAATGAACTGCATAATACAGAATACTGCATTCTGATCTAAATCTCAAATATTCTTATAAATCAGGTAATAGGAGTGTGATTAAGTATAACAAAAGGGAAAGTTGGGAATTAGTAATTACTTCTCTTAAATAATGGGATATTGAAGATAAAATTCAATTTTTGAATCTTATCATAGGAAAAACAGGTTAAGAATCTTTTTCAATAAACATTAACTACTAGTAGAAATTTTAAGAGAGGAGAAAAAGGAAAGAAATTATCTTCTATACAATACTAAAAGATAAAAAGGGGGAGAAGTATAATGAGAGGATTAAAATCAATTATAATAATAAATCTAAAAGCCACATTTCAGATTGCATTAAAAAAATCATAATTTTTATTTCCGATAGACATATTACAGCAGACAAGAGTTAATTGGTTAACTAACCAGATATTTCCAACTCATTCTTCTTCATCTTCTAGTAGAGACTCCAAAACAGATAAATACTTTCTAGCCTCCCTTGCAGCTACGGCTGGTCATGTCATACAGTTCTAGTCAATGACAGGGAAGTGTGGGGCTCTGGGAAAGTTTTTACTTTTCAGATGAAAGAAACTAACATAACTGGTGCCATTCTTACCCTTTTGTCTTGGCTTAGAAATTCTTGTGAAGTCCAGAGCTGCAGTATTCATCTTGCAAACATGAGGCAACAAAGTAACATGCTAAAGATGGATGGCATATGAAAAGAATCTATGGCCTTAGAGGTCTTAAAAGGCAAAACAAAACAAAATAGAGGAGCAAAAGACACTACACTTATTTGCTTAAGCTATGGTTAGTTCTGATTTCTGACTTTTGGCTAAGAGCATTCTTTGCTGATATTTACAATATACATAAAATAAAATGACAAAAAAAGTTTTAAATTAATGGAGTGTGTGATAGTAAGCAATAATAACACAAAAAGAACATGTTCCTATGTTACTATGAGAGAGAATGAAAGAAAAAGGCTTAAATAGAGGGCCTTGTTACATCGATAAAGAACAAGTGTTATAAATGTTAGAAATAAAACAATGAGTAAAAGTAATAAAGAAAAATTTATTGAAATATGGAAAACACTTAAAATCAACAGAAAAATATTTTATAGAAAAATAGGAGCAGTAATTCTTTAAAAAACCTCCATCTAAATAAAATAAATGATAAGGTCCATAGAATTAATAAATTTATGCAACAATTGTTTCTTTGTTAAGACCAACGAGATAGGCAATTCTAAGATGGGTAAAAATTATAAAAATACAGAAATATGCAACATTCACAATTAGAATAGAGAGTATAGGTAAGAGACTGTAGCCACTGTAAGTGAATACTAGCTATAATTCTTTGAAACTAAATGTGAAGATGCAGATACAATGAATAATTTTCTAGGGAAATGTAAATGACCAAAATATAAACAAAGATGAAAATTTGAATATATCAATAATCATGGACAAAATTGAGAATACATTCCAAGAATCACTTAGCCCAGATGGTTTTAGAGACAGCACTATAGACCCTGTAAATAGCAGATACATTTTATATAAATCAGGGGCATACTAAGAGATGGAAATTCCTCAAATGATGTTAGTAAGGTAGCAAAGCCTTGACACTAAAAATGTGGCCTTAAAATAAGTTGCACAACACTGACGGTAAATGTCACTTGCTAATACAGAAACTAAGACCCTAATTAAAAATTAACAAATATAAGAGTATATACACCATGGCCAAAAAATAGCTTAGCCAGAAACTGAAGAATGATTTAATGTTTTGAAATTAATGTAATCCATGGTTGTAATAGCCAAACAAAGAAACAAAAAGCATGTAATCACTTTGAAAATGCTGCATATATGCAAGCCTTGTTTTAAGAAAGAAAAAGAAAAAATATAAAAATAGAAGAAATCCGTAAGTAAATGGGATAAAGGAGAGCACTTTCCACGCATGGCAAAACTCTAGAGTATGAATGGCAAATGGTTTTCTCCACCTTTGCTCATTCCTACCAGTTGGCAGTAGCTGTTGTGGGTAGCTGTCAGGGTAGAGGTATGGTGTGTTAACAGCATTCATGTTCTGCAGAAAGAGTTCTGAGATTGAGCCCCAGTTTCCACCACATTAGTGCAAGGCTGAGGAGGGGCAGAACATATTTCATGATGCCGTGAAATCAAGAATAAAATCAGAATGTTCATTTTCATGGTATTATTTAACATTTTCTGAAAGTTCTAGCAAATACAACAATTGTTGGAAAGAAGAGGAAAATGTTACCATTATTTCTAATGATGCCGCTTAGCTTATGTTAAATCAGGACCATGTTAAGTGAAGATTACCATTACATTGGTTCATATAGCAGGGGGATGTCATGAAAACCAACATGCGTGGTGCATCAGCCATGTAGGAGCAGGGAGAAGGTCACTGATAATGCGCAGAAGGAGGGAGCCCACCTTGTCCTTCCTCCTTTAGGCCTGCCCCCATGTGGGAAGAAAGCACCTCCAGCACCAATCTGGCCCCAAACTGTCTCTACTGGAGCATATTTCCAAGAATTATGGACTTACTAAGCATGAGGAATCCAAAAAATAAGGAGGTAATTTATTGTTACGGGAAGAACAAGTTCTAGCAAGCAGGAGTCCTGGATCCTGGCCCACCTTTGCTGTGTAGCCTTGAGAATATCAGTTGACTTTTGTGGTCATCATCTAGAACATAAGCAGTCTTTAGAAAAAAAAAAAAAATCAATAACCCACCTTCTTTTCTACTATGTAATCACATCCTTTACTGGCAAAAATAAATGCACTTTCTAGTGAACTGGGCCCAGAAGCTGTTCATACCAAAGCTCATCACATTGTTATTATTATAATCACATTATCTTCGAGAAAGTAAATGTAGGATAACAATCTTGATCTCTGATTTTGCTAAATAAAGACTTTCATATAGTCTGTGGTAAAATGTGTTGAGCGCCGAGTTATTATCTGAAGGGAGTTCTTATTTGGCAACCGGTTTAATCAACTGTTTCACAATTTGTCATATATCTATGCCAGTTAATTTGGGTGTCTGACAATAGGAAATTTACTTTTAAAGGCTGTGATCATTGTATGAGAGGCGTCACCCTTCCGACTCCTAAATTAAGTATCACGAATTTGAACAATAACGCCCCATCTGCCAATAAATGAGCAAACCAGTAAATAGATAAATAAATATCCTTAGTTTTTCAGGAGCAAAGGAAAGAAATAAATGTCTTTCCCTCAGCAGCACCTCTCAATTACTCCATCATAATTGCGAGGTATTATTTTCACAATCACTTTTGAATGCGTTACATTTGGTAATTATTATATAACTTCCTTTCAAATGCACTCCTACACTTACTGCATGCATAAGGTGATTTTTAACACCACTCGTTCTGTTTCTTTAAGAATTTCCAAAGACACCCTTGAGAAGATTGGGAATAAAGGAAAGCTAAGGCATAATAGTATTTCTAGTTCACTTCGAATGAGACTTTATTGTGCTCGAGTCAATGCTCTCAATGTAAAGGGTGGTTAAGAACGCAGACTTGCAAAGTTCAGCTCTGTGCCTCCCTTTTCTCACTTGCCAAGTGATGGACACAGCATGTCTTCCACGCCGTCATTTTGAATAAGGTAATATATACAGCGTTTGGAATATATACGGCATTTGCCTCGCCCACAAATGCAAGCTGCTCGTTTTAAGTGGGTGATCTCATTTCCTTCTCACAACAGCCCTAGAATGGAGCCATGAGCTTCTTCCTTTCACAGTTGAGGAAAGGTTAAAGGTTAAGGGACCACCAGAGGCTACCCAGGACTCAGGACAAGGAAGTGAACCCCCATTCCATGGTTCTTTGAGGCCTTACTTCTATTCTATTCCAGCCATTGTGTGAGGGAGCAAGGGTCAGAGCAGAAATGTTAATGCCCCTTGTAACCTCAAATATGAGAACCCCATTTCTAGATTTCACCCCAGTCTTAAATTCCTTAAACTCTCCAAATTTCCTCAGAAGTCTTGTCTGGAAGTTGTTAATTTCACAATTCTCCTCTAAACTGATAATAAGGTTTTCAATTCTTCCATAGTTGGAAGCTCAAAAACAGAGAGAATCCCTTAGAGTAAGATAATAAAGACAATCATCTATATACAGCTTATGGGCAACAAATAGCTTTTAGACCAAAAACACTTATATTTATAAGGTGACTTATATGTACATATATTTTACTGTTTAGTTCCATGACCTAAATTTGGCAGGATGATGCAGCTTTTGGAAAGGGGGTAAGACATTCAGGGAAAAAGAGAAAGCAATAAATATCTCACTCATTATTTATCACTTTGATCTCCTGGAGAAATAAAAAAGTCAAGTAACTGAGGGGCGCCTGGGTGGCTCAGTCGTTAAGCATCTGCCTTCAGCTTAGGTCATGATCCCAGGGTCCTGGAATCGAGCCCTGCATCAGGTTCCCTGCTCCGCGGGAAGCCGGCTTCTTCCTCTCCCACTCCCCCTTCTTGTGTTCCCTCTCTCGCTGTGTCTCTCTCTGTCAAATAAATAAATAAAATCTTCAAAAAAAAAAAAAAGTCAAGTAACTGAGCTGACATGTTCATGTTCTATGAGAATTTCAAGTATTTGTGAAAAGAAAACAAAGTTTTTTTTAAGATTTTATTTATTTATTTAATTTACAGAGAGAGAGAGACACACACAGTGAGAGAGGGAACACAAGTAGGGGGAGTGGGAGAGGGAGAAGCAGGCTTCCTGCCGAGCAGGGAGCCTGATGCAGGGCTCAATCCCAGGACCCTGGGATCATGACCAGAGCTGAAGGCAGTCGCTTAACCAACTGAGCCACCCAGGCACCCCAAAAGAAAACAAAGATCTTATAAAGATGTTGAGCGCATATATATTCTCAATATGAAATCAATATGACTCTTAAAGTGAAGGTCAATATTAATGGAAAAACGTGGCAAAGAGGCTAAACATGCTCTTGAGCTGAAGAATTTGGACCAGTATAAATGATTTGGAAGGAAGGAGAGTCATAGCCTGGAAGAGTAGGAGGAATAAAAGGTTTTGTCCTTCTGCCCACTCCTTGTATCTGCCACCACTCAAAGTCAAAGGACTGCTTCTCTCACATCCCTCTTTAGATCCACTGAAGGGATAGGTGAGGGCAGAGCTCTGTGGCACAGCTCATGGACTCCCCGCCAAGATGGCTGCCTTTGCAGTGATACCACCTCGGCATGAGAGAAAGCAAATGCCCAGGTCTGTCAGGATGGAGACATTCATCTCTTGGCCTCTGTTTCAGCATCACCATTGCTTGGGGCCTCTATTTACCTCTCTGGATCTCCCACATCTCAGTATCCTGTTTATCCTCTCTCCCTCACCTCAGTTCTACTCCAAAGAAGATGGGTCCCAGGTCACTAAAGATGATTATATCTTCTGCAGTTTGAACGCATATCCCTCTGCTCCACAGTTTATTTCATCACGTTATTGTGCTATAGATCGGAGAGAGCGCTGATCCAACAGGACTGACACAGGCTCACATCGTTTGTGAAGATTTTCATGAATTTTCAGAATATAAGAAAGTAAATGAGGTTATGAGCTCAGGCTGTATTGATTTTGTATTGCTGTGTTCTGTTTTATCGTTTCCACTCTGTTTCATGGCCAAACAACCACACCTCGACCCTGTAACAGATTCTCTTGTCCAAACCATCTCCTTGATGGCAGTACGAGTTACCACAATAGAGCCAAGTGTGCCAAAACCTCTCATCACGTAGAAAAATAGCTAGGCACAAACTCGTGAGTCAGGGCCATTTGTTACTTTGAAAGGCAATCCTTTCTTTTTTTTTTTTTTTTTTTTTTAATTTTTTATTGTTATGTTAATCCCCATACATTACATCATTAGTTTTAGATATAGTGTTCCATGATTCATTGTTTGTGCATAACACCCAGTGCTCCATGCAGAACGTGCCCTCCTCAATACCCATCACCAGGCTAACCCATCCTCCCAACCCCCTCCCCTCTAGAACCCTCAGTTTGTTTTTCAGAGTCCATTGTCTCTCATGGTTCTTCTCCCCCTCCGATTTCCCCCCCTTCATTCTTCCCCTCCTGCTACATTCTTCTTCTTCTTTTTTTCTTTCTTAACATATATTGCATTATTTGTTTCAGAGGTACAGATCTGAGATTCAACAGTC
>NW_022589707.1:37818802-37824615 GCF_004348235.1 Phoca vitulina | reverse complement strand
ATTATTTGTTTCAGAGGTACAGATCTGAGATTCAACAGTCTTGCACAATTCACAGCGCTTACCAGAGCACATACCCTCCCCAGTGTCTATCACCCAGTCACCCCATCCCTCCCACCCCACCCCCCACTCCAGCAACCCTCAGTTTGTTTCCTGAGATTAAGAATTCCTCATATCAGTGAGGTCATATGATACATGTCTTTCTCTGTTTGACTTATTTCGCTCAGCATAATACCCTCCAGTTCCATCCACGTCGTTGCAAATGGCAAGATCTTATTCCTTTTGATGGCTGCATAATATTCCATTGTATATATATACCACCTCTTCTTTATCCATTCATCTGTCGATGGACATCTTGGCTCTTTCCACAGTTTGGCTATTGTGGACATTGCTGCTATAAACATCAGGGTGCACGTACCCTTTCGGGTCCCTACTTTTGTATCTTTGGGGTAAATACCCAGGAGTGCAATTGCTGGATCATATGGTAGCTCTATTTTCAACTTTTTGAGGAACCTCCATACTGTTTTCCAGAGTGGCTGCACCAGCTTGCATTCCCACCAACAGTGTAGGAGGGTTCCCCTTTCTCCGCATCCCCGCCAACATCTGTCATTTCCTGACTTGTTGATTTTAGCCATTCTGACTAGTGTGAGGTGGTATCTCATTGAGGTTTTGATTTGGATTTCCCTGATGCCGAGCGATATTGAACACTTTTTCATGTGTCTGTTGGCCATTTGGATGTCTTCTTTGGAAAAATGTCTGTTCATGTCTTCTGCCCATTTCTTGATTGGATTCTTTGTTCTTTGGGTGTTGAGTTTGATGAGCTCTTTATAGATTTTGGATACTAGCCCTTTATCTGATATGTCATTTGCAAATATCTTCTCCCATTCTGTCAGTTGTCTTTTGGTTTTGTTGACTGTTTCCTTTGCTTTGCAAAAGCTTTTTATCTTGATGAAGTCCCAATAGTTCATTTTTGCCCTTGCTTCCCTTGCCTTTGGCGATGTTTCTAGGAAGAAGTTGCTGCGGCTGAGGTCGAAGAGGTTGCTGCCTGTGTTCTCCTTTAGGATTTTGATGGACTCCTGTCTCACATTGAGGTCTTTCAACCATTTGGAGTCTATTTTTGTGTGTCGTGTAAGGAAATGGTCCAGTTTCATTCTTCTGCATGTGGCTGTCCAATTTTCCCAACACCATTTGTTGAAGAGACTGTCTTTTTTCCACTGGATATTCTTTCCTGCTTTGTCAAAGATTAGTTGACCATATAGTTGAGGGTCCATTTCTGGGCTCTCTATTCTTTTTTTTTTTTTTTTTTTTTTTAAAGATTTTATTTTTTTATTTGAGAGAGAGAATGAGATAGAGAGAGCATGAGAAGGGGGAAGTTCAGAGGGAGAAGCAGACTCTCTGCTGAGCAGGGAACCCGATGCGGGACTCGATCCCGGGACTCCAGGATCATGACCTGAGCCGAAGGCAGTTGCTTAACCAACTGAGCCACCCAGGTGCCCCTGGGCTCTCTATTCTGTTCCATTGATCTATGTGTCTGTTTTTGTGCCAGTACCATACTGTCTTCATGATGACAGCTTTGTAGTAGAGCTGGAAGTCCGGAATTGTGATGCCGCCAGCTTTGCTTTTCTTTTTCAACATTCCTCTGGCTATTCAGGGTCTTTTCTGGTTCCATACAAATTTTAGGATTATTTGTTCCATTTCTTTGAAGAAAGTGGATGGTATTTTGATGGGGATTGCATTGAATGTGTAGATTGCTCTAGGTAGGATTGACATCTTCACAATATTTGTTCTTCCAATCCATGAGCATGGAACGTTTTTCCATTTCTTTGTGTCTTCCTCAATTTCTTTCATGAGTATTTTATAGTTTTCTGAGTACAGATCCTTTGCCTCTTTGGTTAGATTTATTCCTAGGTATCTTATGGTTTTGGGTGCAATTGTAAATGGGATCGACTCCTTAATTTCTCTTTCTTCTGTCTTGTTGTTGGTGTATAGGAATGCCACTGACTTCTGTGCATTGATTTTATATCCTGCCACTTTACTGAATTCCTGTATGAGTTCTAGCAGTTTTGGGGTGGAGTCTTTGGGATTTTCCACATAAAGTATCATATCATCTGCAAAGAGTGAGAGTTTGACTTCTTCCTTGCCAATTTGGATGCCTTTGATTTATTTTTGTTGTCTGATTGCTGTGGCTAGGACTTCCAATACTATGTTGAATAGCAGTGGTGATAGTGGACATCCCTTCTGTGTTCCTGACTTTTGGGGGGAAGCTCTCAGTTTTTCCCCATTGAGAATGATATTCACTGTGGGTTTTTCATAGATGGATTTTATGATATTGAGGTATGTACCCTCTATCCCTATACTCTGAAGAGTTTTGATCAAGAAAGGATGCTGTACTTTGTCAAATGCTTTTTCTGCATCTATTGAGAGGATCATATGATTCTTGTTCTTTCTTTTGTTAATGTATTGTATCACGTTGATTGATTTGCGGATGTTGAACCAACCTTGCAGCCCAGGGATAAATCCGACTTGGTCGTGGTGAATAATCCTTTTAATGTACTGTTGGATCCTATTGGCTAGTATTTTGGTGAGAATTTTTGCATCCATGTTCATCAGGGATATTGGTCTGTAATTCTCCTTTTTGATGGGGTCTTTGTCTGGTTTTGGGATCAAGGTAATGCTGGCCTCATAAAATGAGTTTGGAAGTTTTCCTTCCATTTCTATTTTTTGGAACAGTTTCAGAAGGATAGGTATTAATTCTTCTTGAAATGTTTGGTAGAATTCCCCTGGGAAGCCATCTGGCCCTGGGCTTTTGTGTTTTGGGAGATTTTTGATGACTGCTTCTATTTCCTTAGTGGTTATAGGTCTGTTCAGGTTTTCTATTTCTTCCTGGTTCAGTTTTGGTAGTTGATACATCTCTAGGAATGCATCCATTACTTCCAGGTTATCTAATTTGCCGGCATAGAGTTGCTCATAATATGTTCTTATAATTGTTTGTATTTCTTTGGTGTTGGTTGTGATTTCTCCTCTTTCATTCATGATTTTGTTGATTTGGGTCATTTCTCTTTTCTTTTTGATAAGTCTGGCCAGGGGCTTATCAATCTTGTTAATTCTTTCAAAGAACCAGCTCCTAGTTTCGTTGATCTGTTCTACTGTTCTTTTGGTTTCTATTTCATTGATTTCTGCTCTGATCTTTATTATTTCTCTTCTCCTGCTGGGTTTAGGCTTTATTTGCTGTTCTTTCTCCAGCTCCTTTAGGTGTAGGGTTAGGTTGTGTACTTGAGACCTTTCTTGTTTCTGGAGAAAGGCTTGTATTGCTATATACTTTCCTCTTAGGACTGCCTTTGCTGTATCCCAAAGATTTTGAATAGTTGTGTTTTCATTTTCATTGGTTTCCATGAATTTTTTTAATTCTTCTTTAATTTCCTGGTTGACCCATTCATTCTTCAGTAGGATGCTCTTTAGCCTCCATGTATTTGAGGTCTTTCCGACTTTCCTCTTGTGATTGAGTTCTAGTTTCAAAGCATTGTGGTCTGAAAATAGGCAGGGGATGATCCCAATCTTCTGGTACCGGTTGAGACCTGATTTATGACCTAGGATGTGATCTATTCTGGAGAATGTTCCATGGGCACTAGAGAAGAATGTGTATTCCGTTGCTTTGGGATGGAATGTTCTGAATATGTCTGTGAAGTCTATTTGGTCCAGTGTGTCATTTAAAGTCTTTATTTCCTTGTTGATCTTTTGCTTAGACGATCTGTCCATTTCAGTGAGGGGGGTGTTAAAGTCCCCCACTATTATTGTATTGTTGTCAATGTGTTTCTTTGCTTTTGTTATTAATTGCCTTATATAATTGGCTGCTCCCATGTTAGGGGCATAGATATTTACAATTGTTAGATCTTCTTGTTGGATAGACCCTTTAAGTAGGATATAGTGTCCTTCCTCATCTCTTATTACAGTCCTTGGTTTAAAATCTAATTTGTCTGATATAAGGATTGCCACCCCAGCTTTCTTTTGGTGTCCATTAGCATGGTAAATGGTTTTCACCCCCTCACTTTCAATCTGGGGGTGTCTTTGGGTCTAAAATGAGTCTCTTGCAGACAGCATATTGATGGGTCTTGTTTTTTAATCCAATCTGATAGCCTGTGTCTTTTGATTGGGGCATTTAGCCCATTTACATTCAGGGTAACTATTGAAAGATAGGAATTTAGTGCCATTGTATTGCCTGTAAAGTGACTGTTACTGTATATTGTTTGTGTTCCTTTCTGGTCTATGTTGCTTTTAGGCTCTCTCTTTGCTTAGAGGACCCCTTTCAAGATTTCTTGTAGGGCTCGTTTCGTGTTTGCAAATTCCTTTAGTTTTTGTTTGTCCTGGAAGCTTTTTATCTCTCCTTCAATTTTCAGTGACAGCCTAGCTGGATATAGTATTCTTGGCTGCATATTTTTCTCATTTAGTGCTCTGAATATGTCCTGCCAGTCCTTTCTGGCCTGCCAGGTCTCTGTGGATAAGTCTGTTGCCAATCTAATGTTTCTACCATTGTAGGTTACATATCTCTTCTCCCGAGCTGCTTTCAGGATTTTCTCTTTGTCTCTGAGACTCGTAAGTTTTACTATTAGATGTCGGGGTGTTGACCTATTTTTATTGATTTTGAGAGGGGTTCTCTGTGCTTCCTGGATTTTGATGCCTGTTTCCTTCCCCAAATTAGGGAAGTTCTCTGCTATAATTTGCTCCATTATACCTTCTGCCCCTCTCTCTCTTTCTTCTTCTTCTGGGATCCCAATTATTCTAATGTTGTTTCGTCTTATGGTATCGTTTATCTCTCAAATTCTGCCCTCGTGATCCAGTAGTTGTTTATCTCTCTTTTTCTCAGCTTCTTTATTTTCCATCATTTGGTCTTCTATCTCACTGATTCTTTCTTCTGCCTCATTTATCCTAGCAGTTAGCGCACTCATATTTGATTGCACCTCATTAATAGCCTTTTTGATTTCTACTTGGTTAGATTTTAGTTCTTTTACTTCTCCAGAAAGGGTTTCTCTAATAACTTCCATGCTTTTTTCAAGCCCAGCTAGTATCTTTAAAGTGATGATTCTGAACTCTAGATCTGACATCATACTAATGTCCGTATTGAGTAGGTCCCTGGCAGTCGGTACTACCTCTTGTTCTTTTTGTTGAGGTGATTTTTTCCGTCTTGTCATTTTGTGCAGAGGAGAATAGATTAATGAGAGAACAAAATGCTAGCAGGGTAACAACGTCCCCAGAAAATATACTCTAAACAAATCAGAAAAGACCTGAAGCAGTGGGAAAAGAAAGGGAAAGAGAGAAAAAAGAAAAAAAAGAAAAAGAAAAAGATAAAGATAAAAACAAACAAAAGCAGAACAAAACAAAACAAAACAAAAACAGAATGTGATCAAATATGATCAGGCTGGTTTATAGATCAGTGCCACACACTAGATTTTGGGTGTATTTTGGTCTGTTAAAAGAAAGTCCCTCCCAAAATTTTAAAGAAAGAAAAACTTATATATGTACAAAAATAAGGGTTGATATGATGAAGGGATGGAATATGACTGTAAGGATGGAAATTATAAAAAATTTTATAAAAGGATTTGATAAGTTGTTTGAAAAAAGAAAGAAGAGGATTAAAAAAAAAAGAAAGAAAGAAAAAAGGGAGAGAATGTGATCAGGCAGGGGAGTAGAAAGAAACCATACATTAGAGATTTAGAGTATATTTTGATCCGTTAGAAGAAACTATCTCAAGATTTTAAAGAGAGAACAACTTATATATATATGCCAAAAATACGGGTAACTACTATGAAGGGATAGAATAT